>NC_036855.1:65374542-65418894 GCF_002910315.2 Salvelinus sp. IW2-2015
GGGACTGAAACCCCTTACGAAAATAACGGCGTCAGTCCCGCCAATTGACCCGGTGATTCCAAATGGTGAAACACTGTGTGTTATTGCAGAGAGATATCCTCGTCTCAGTTCGCAAGTACTGGAAACGGTTTCCACACCGCGGACACTGTGTGGTGGTGGCAGCCACGACCAGCCACTAAGCGTTTGAAGAAAAACACCAGGAGATTTGGTTGAAAGGTACAGCAATCTACCAACAATGTGGCTGCTGACAACTATTCAAAGGGGTCCGAAACTTTACTTTTGTGGGCCTTGTACCACAACACCAACCGCTGGTGGGGGGTCCCGAGACACAAAGGGGGTAATACTAGCCCACGACCCATGATGAGCCTAGTCAAGGCAAGTGGGGGGGGGGGGGGGGGTGGAGGCCTATGTGCAACACTGTATGAGGCCACCCGATCAAGGATCAGGAAACAAATCAAGTTGTAAACTTCCCCATGAGAACAGAGAGGAACGGACAAGCCCCTCGACGGGGAAGAACTTAGAATACATTTTGAGATATCACGTGGTTTCTCACACTGGTCGTAAAAGAAGTCCAGTGGACTTTCCACCTCCCCCACCAAAAAATGGTAACAATAATCATCCTGCGTGCAGTGTCAACTACAATGCAACTAGTAAAATGCTCTAGTCATGTGTTGCGGTAGSATAACATTTCTGAATAAATCTGTAGTGTTAGCAGTTGATGTTATTCTTTAATAACACAGACCCCAAAGCAAATCAGGGGGAGGAAAATAGGTTTATTCAAAGAGAACAGATTATGCGGGGAGGTAGATGTTGATTCTCTCTAGTGATTCTCTCCTCAGTGATTCTCCTGTGAACAAAGGGACAGGATGTACTTTATAACCCAGCCCTAGCCTGTGGTTGACCAATTAGAATTCCTTGCAATAAAACTGGGCCAATGGCCAAATAACAAGTATCCTATTTCAGGCTCAATGTAGACAAATTCCTCTCATGTCTGACTCATTGCTCATTAATCCCCTATTACAGAAAAAAACACTAATTAGTACTCTATTGAATTTTCATCCTCTGTCTGCGTTGTGTATTTATCTTCGAAATATTCTTATAGTAGGATAGCTGGCTCCCTTGGATACCAGTACGAATGCCAGCAACAATCAGTAAGAAGGTTAGAGACCTAACAATTTGAACTGCCCTTGATAACAGCGGCAGATGAGTTTGTAGTCACTCCGATTGCACACGTGGAAGGGAATCTCAAACACTCTTCTGATGGTTTACACACATGCCGCTAATAAATAGTACCCTCCATTCAGGAGAAAAGTTATTAGAAGTCATGAACACACTGCGTACTGTTCAGTGCTTATAGAGTACTTCCGTCTTGAGGTTAGCTCCTCTGTGGATAGCATAACTATGAAATAGACTCCTTCATACCTATCGCCACTACAATGGCATAAGACACATTGACTTGTAGTAAAACCACTATAGGTCCCCTTGGCATATGGCTTGAGGTCAGCACCTATTTCTTACTGACACACAGTCATTGACAGGTAACGGGATCGATATGACAACAGCCAGTGAAAGTGCAGAGTGCCAAATTCAAACAACAGAAATCTCATAATTGGATGGCAGTGATCTAACATAAATATATGTTGTGTTTTCGCTGTAAAACATTTTTTAAATCGGACACGATGGGTAGATTAACAAGATGTTTATCTTTCATTTGCTGTATTGAACTTGTTAATGTGTGAAAGTTAAATATTTCAAAAAAATATTTTTGAATTTCCCGCGCAGCCTTTTCAGCGGAATGTTGTAGGGGGGTTCCGCTAGCGGAACGTGTGTTCTCGAAAGGTTAAAGACCTCTACACTTCACAATCAAGAAATGATCTATCAGAGATCAACTCTTTTCTCTCCTCTCTCAACCTCCCATGCCTATCAGGGGAAGACAGAGTGCCCCTCAGCTTTCGGAAAAGCTGACCACGACTCCATTTTGTTGATTCCAGCCTACAAACAGAAACTCAAACAACAAGCTCCCGCGCTCAGGTCTGTTCAACGCTGGTCCGACCAATCTGAATCCACGCTTCAAGACTGCTTCGATCACGCGGATTGGAATATGTTCCGCATCGCGTCCAACAACAATATTACCGAATATGCTGATTCGGTGAGCGAGTTTCATTAGGAAGTGCATTGACGATGTCGTACCCACAGCAACGATAAAAAACATTCCCAAACCAGAAACCGTGGATTGACGGAGCATTCGCGTGAAACTGAAAGCGCGAACCACTGCTTTTACCAGGGCAAGGTGACCGGAAGCATGAGCCGAATACAAAACAGTTAGCTATTCTCTCCGCAAGGCAAATCAAACAGGCTAAGTCCCAGTACAGAGACAAAATCGAGTCGCAATTCAACAGCTAGACACAAGAGGTATGTGGCAGGGTTACAGTCATCAACAGATTACAAAAAGAAAACCAGCCCCGTCGCGGACCAGGATGTCTTTGCTCCCAGACAGGGCTAACATTTTTTTGCCCGCTTTGAGGACAATACAGTGCATGACACGGCCCCCTACCAACCCTGCCGGGCTTCCTTCACTGCAGCCGAGGTGAGTAAAACATTTAAAACGTGTTAACCCTCGCAAGGCTGCAGGCCCAGACGGCATTCCCAGCCGCGTCCTCAGAGCATGGCGCAAACCAGCTGGCTGGTGTGTGTTTTACGGACATATTCAATCAATCCTTACCCAGTCCTGCTGTTCCCACATGCTTCAAGAGGGCCACCAATTGTTTCTGTCCAAGAAAGCTAAGGTAACTGAGCTAAACGACTACCGCCCCGTAGCACTCACTTCGTCATCATGAAGTGCTTTGAGAGACTAGTCAAGGACATTCACCTCCACCCTTACCGGACCGCCTAGACCACTCCATTTGCTTACCGACCCAATAGGTCCACAGACGACGCAATCGCAAGCCACACTGCAGCACTGCCCTAACCATCTGGACAAGAGAGAATACCCATGTGATGAATGCTGTTTCATCGATTACAGCTCAGCATTTAACACCATAGTACCCTCCAAACTCGTCATCAAGCTCGAGACCCTGGGTCTCTGACCCCGCCTGTGCAACTGGGTCCTGGACTTCCTGACGGGCCGCCCCCAGGTGTGAGGGGTAGGTAACAACATCTCCACCCCGCTGATCCTCAACACTGGGGCCCAACAAGGGTGCGTTCTGAGCCTCTCCTGTACTCCCTGTTCACCCACGACTGCGTGGGCCATGCACGCCTCCAACTCAATTCATCAAGTTTGCGGATGACACTACAGTGGTAGGCTGATTACCAACAACGACGAGACGGCCTACGGGAGGAGGTGAGGGCCCTCGGAGTGTGGTGTCAGGGAAAATAACCTCACACTCAACGTCAACAAAACAAAGGAATGAATTGGTGGAACTTCAGGAAACAGCAGAGGAGCACCCCCTACCACCTCGACGGGTCAGTAGTGGGAGAAGGTGGAAAGTTTTAAGTTCTCGGTGTAACACATCACGGACAAACTGAATTGGTCGCACCCACACAGACAGCGGTTGTGAAGAAGGCGCAGCAGCGCCCTCTTCAACCTCAGGAGGCTGAAGAAATTCGGCTTGTCACCAAAAGCACTCACAAACTTTCTTCTACACGATGCACAATCGAGAGCATCCTGCTCGGGCTGTATACCGCCTGGGTACGGCAACTGCTCCGCCACAACCGTAAGGCTCTCAGAGGGTAGTGAGGTCTGCAGAACGCATCACCAGGGGCAAACTACCTGCCCCTCCGGGACACCTACACCACCCGATGTCACTAGGAAGGCCATAAAGATCATCAGGACAGGACAAATCCACCCAAGCCACTGCCTGTTCCACCCCGCTAATCATCCAGAAGGCGAGGTCAGTACAGGTGCATCAAAGGCGGGAGGAGAGACTGAAAAACAGCTTTCTATCTCAAGGCCATCAGACTGGTAAACAGCCACCCCACCTGACACTTTAGCGGGCTGCCAACTACTGACTCAACTCCAGCCACTTTAAAAATGGGATTGTATGGAAATTATGTAAAAATGTACCACTAAGCCACTTTAAACAATGCCACTTTTACCTCTAACGAGCCTCTACCCCGGGTCGCGGAGCACCCCCATCCCCACACCTGATTAGCATAGCTTAGCATAGCTTCACAAGTAGATAGTAGCATCTAATATTCATTAAATCACAAGTCCAAGACACCAGATGAAAGATACAGATCTTGTGAATAAAGCCACCATTTCAGATTTTTAAAATGTTTTACAGGGAAGACAAAAATATGTAAATCTATTAGCTAAACACGTTAGCAAAATTCACCACTATTCTAACTCCATCAGTTTCCTTACTCCTTCAGGTGCTATCACCAATTCGGCTCAACTAAGATATTGATATCCACTAACCAAACCTCTTCAGATGACAGTCTGATAACATATTCATGGTATAGGATAGTTTTTGTTAGAAAAAAGTGCATATTTCAGGTAGAAAATCACAGTTTACAATTGCACCGACCATCGCAAATCGACTAGAATTACTAGATAGAGCACGTGTATGACCAATTTACTCATCATAAAACATTTCATAAAAATAGACAAAGCATAGCAATGGAAAGACCCAGTTCTTGTGATTTCAGACCATATTTCAGATTTTCTAAGCGCGTTTTTTCAGCGAAAACACATTAAATCGATAAGTTAGCATACCACATGTGCAAACGTTACCAGAGCATCGATTCCAGCCAAAGAGCGCTAATAACGTAATCACCGCCAAAAATATATTAATTTTTTTCACTAACCTTCTCAGAATTCTTCCGATGACACTCCTGTAACATCATTTTACAATATACATATACAGTTTGTTCGAAAAGGTGCATATTTTAGCCATACAAAACCGTGGTTACACAATAAAAATACTAGGAATATCAAGCCTCAATATGTCTGAGTCATCTATCAGAGTGATTAGTTTAAATTGAAAGCTAATCAGTAATACTTGACTAAAAAATACAGGTTGACAGCAATCGAAAGACAAATTAGTTCTTAATGCAACCCGTGATTTACATTTTTAAAATTATCCTTACTTTTCAATACAGGGTTGGCCAAGTGAAGCTATACCAAACAAAATGGCGAAATATGCGTTTAAAATATTTCGACAGAAACACGATTTATCATATTAAATATTGCTTACTTTGAGCTGTTCTTCCCATCAGATTCTTGGGCAATGTATCCTTTCTATGTTATAATGTCTTTTGGTCGATAGATGTCCTCTGTCCTTCGAAATGTCCACCACCACGAACCGACACCCAAAAACGTGTCCAAAGTTTCAGAGTGCACAACAAATAAATTCCTCAAAATCGCACTAAACGGATATAAATTGCTATAAAACGGTTCAAATTAACTACATTATGATGTTTTTACAACTATAACGCTGAAAACATGACGGGAAGAAATATTGCTGGTTAGACACGATTTGGAACGAAAGGCAGAGTCGATGGCCTTCACGCTTCAGGCGCACGACGAGAAGGGCGGTCTCTATACATTTTGGTCTTTTATAATGGCTGTGAATGTCCCATCGATTCATTGAAAACGTGATGACGTACAGACACCCAGAGGAAGACGTAGGCAGTGTCGTTTTTTTCATAGAATTCACTGTCGCCTTAAAAACAGACTCCAGATCAGAGGTAAAAATTTCTGAAATCTGAACCTGTCATGAAAAGTGCTGTAGAAATTGTTCTGTACCACTCAGAGACAAAATTCCAACTTCTATAAGAACTAGAAGGTGTTTTCTATCCAATAATAACAATAATATGCATATTGTACGATCAAGAATTTAGCACGAGGCAGTTTAATTTGGAGACACAAATATGCTAATGCGGAACAGCACCCCCTATAGTTCCAAGAAGTTAATATAATGTTTACATACCCTACATTACCCATCTCATGTATATTACTGTACTCTATATCATCTACTGCATCTTGCCATCTTTATGTAATACATGTACCACTAGCCACTTTAAACTATGCCACTTTATGTTTACATACCCTACAGTACTCATCTCATATGTATATACCGTACTCTATTACCATGCTACTGCATCTGCCATGCCGTTCTGTACCACCACTCATTCATATATCTTTATGTACATATTCTTTATCCCTTTACACTTGTGTGTGTGTGTAAGGTAGTAGTTGTGGAATTGTTAGGTTAGATTACTTGTTGGTTATTACTGCATTGTCGGAACTAGAAGCACAAGCATTTCGCTACACTCGCATTAACATCTGCTAACCATGTGTATGTGACTAATAAAATTTGATTTGATTTGATTTGAACAGTTCTCAGTCCATGAATTGTTGGAGTGTCACGGCCGTCGAAAGAAGTGGACCAAAGTGCATCGTGGTGAGCATACATTTTCTTTTATTTTAGTAAATGTCGCCAACAAAACAAGAAACAAAGAAACAACCGTGAAGCTTACAGGGATATAGTGCCACTAACCAAGATAACTACGCTCAAATGTGAAAGGAAAAAAGGCTGCCTAAGTATGATTCCAAATCAGAGACAACGATAGACAGCTGCCTCTGATTGAGAACCACACCTGGCCAAACACAAAGAAATAGAAAACATAGAAATAAAAAAACTAGAATGACCACCCTAGTCACACCCTGGCCTAACCAAAATAGAGAATATCAAATCAAATCAAATCAAGTTTATTTTATATAGCCCTTCGTACATCAGCTAATATCTCAAAGTGCTGTACAGAAACCCAGCCTAAAACCCCAAACAGCAAGCAATGCAGAATAAAAGCCTCTCTATGGCCAGGGCGTGACATCGAGGCCATTAAATCCTTACCTTCTAATAAATCTCTTGGGGAGCCTGGCTTCCCTCCAGAGTTCTATAAAGAATTTAAGGAGCTGTTGGTACCCTACTTTATGGAGCGACTTAAAAAAGCCGGGGAAGACAATCGCTTTCCAGAGTCTTTCTCTCAAGCAGTGATTACAGGAATTCACAAGAAAGGGAAAAACACGCTAAAGTGCGCCTCCTACAGACCAATCTCTCTCCTTAACACAGATTGTAAACTGGTCACCAAGATCCTATCTAAGAGACTGGAGTCATGTCTTCCCATGTTGGTCAACCCAGATCAGACTGGCTTCATAATTAATAGATTGTCCGCCAATGATCTCAGAATGTTCTTTGACATAATTCACCTTGCTAACAAAAACAAAATACCTTGTGTCGCAGTCTCCTTCGACACCGAAAAGGCCTTTGATGGGGTTGAATGGCCGTATCTCTTTTGCGTCTTGGAAAAGTTTGGTTTAAATCAAATCAAATCAAATTTATTTATATAGCCCTTCTTACATCAGCTGATATCTCAAAGTGCTCTACAGAAACCCAGCCTAAAACCCCAAACAGCAAGCAATGCAGGTGTAGAAGCACGGTGGCTAGGAAAAACTCCCTAGAAAGGCCAAAACCTAGGAAGAAACCTAGAGAGGAACCAGGCTATGAGGGCTGGCCAGTCCTCTTCTGGCTGTGCCGGGTGGAGATTATAACAGAACATGGCCAAGATGTTCAAATGTTCATAAATGACCAGCATGGTCAAATAATAATAATCACAGTAGTTGTCGAGGGTGCAGCAAGTCAGCACCTCAGGAGTAAATGTCAGTTGGCTTTTCATAACCGATCATTAAGAGTGTCTCTACCGCTCCTGCGGTCTCTAGAGAGTTGAAAACAGCAGGTCTGGGACAGGTAGCATGTCCGGTGAACAAGTCAGGGTTCCATAGCCGCAGGTAGAACAGTTGAAACTGGAGCAGCAGCACGGCCAGGTAGACTGGGGACAGCAAGGAGTCATCATGCCAGGTAGTCCTGAGGCATGGTCCTAGGGCTCAGGTCCTCCGAGAGAGAGAAAGAAAGCGAGAAAGAGAGAATTAGAGAGAGCATAAGGCACTGTGTTTGTAAATTTGATAAAGTCACTCTACAAATCTCCTAAAGCTAGGATTGCTACAAATTGAATTACTTTCTCCTCTTTCCCTCTCTATAGGGGGAACAGACAAGGTTGCCCAAATAGCCGCCACCTCTTCGCCCTCGCCATCGAACCGTTGGCTGAAGCTATTGGAACGTGCCCTGACATACATGGCTTTGAGGTGGGCCCCCATACCCATAAGTTATCACTTTTTGCGGACAACCTTATCTTATTTCTAACGAACCCAGAACATTCCCTCTCTCTACAGAATTTATTACAGTACTATAGTTATTTCTCTGGATATAAGCTCAATTTCGATAAAAGTGAAATCTTACCGTTGTCTGTCTTTGACCATCAAGCATACGTTTCCTTTTAGATGATCCCTTATGGGCTTCACGTATGTGGGCGTAATGGTGGATGGTAACCTGAACAACCTCTATAAACTCAATCTGGCCAGTTTGTTGCAAAAGGTGGAGGGTGACCTGTGTAAATGGATGAACTTGCCTCTCACCCTACTGGGTAGAATAATGTAATTAAAATGTATGTCCTGCCCAGATTTCTATATTTGTTTCAATCTCTCCCTATCCCTGTTTCCGCAGCATTATTTTCCTCTCTCGACAAGCTGACCAGACTTTTTATCTGGCATGACAAACCCCCTAYGMTTAGCCTGGAAGAACTGACCCTTGATTATGGTCAAAGGGGCTTAAACCTCCCCGATTTCAGAATGTACTACTGGGCTGCGCAGTCTAGATTTCTAGCTCAGAGGATTGACAATGGTCCTTCTCCCTCATGGTTAAACATTGAATAGTTTGAGGTAAATGATGACACTGGGGCAGAATTGTTTTACAAATGGACAGGAAATCTATAAAAACCATCACAGACAACCCTTTAATTATACATACTGTCCTGTCATGGTGCAAATGGCATGAGCTGTTCAGATGAGAGGGATTTATTTCCCCCAAAACACCTCTATGGAACAATAGATTGATTCCTATGTTTTTCCAGAATAGTAACTTAAGACCATGGTCTGATAAGGGTATCACTCTTCTGGAACATTGTTATGAGGAGGGAATTCTTATGTCGTTTGAACAGCTGAAACAGAAATACCACTTGTCTAACCGGAACTTCTTTAGTTACTTACAACTACGATATTTTATTAGGGTGACTCCCAAGGGACAATGGAACCTACCTAAGATGTCACCTATTGAACAACTCTGCCATTCAGACCACCCACTGTTCAAGACCGATTTCCCATGTTTACGATGTTCTTATGTCAGGACTAACACTGCCTGAGCTAGATAAACCCCGACTTAGATGGAAAAAAGATCTGGGTATTAATCTTGATGACCTATGCAAGGATGGTGTTACATCCACACTGGACTCCAGATAGAGACTGATCCAGTTTAATTTCCTCCATCAGCTCTATATCACCCCATCTAGATTGCAGAAGTTCAACCCCGATATCTCCTCCCTATGTTTTAGATGTGGATCAGATGAAGGAACATTCCTCCATTCCACTTGACAGTGTTCAAAATTACGGGGTTTCTGGCAAGGGGTATGCGATACCATATCCTCATTTCATGGGGTTGCATTCCCTTTAGACCCGGAGGTCTGTCTACTGGGTAACTTTACTAATTCCAATCTTAGGCAAAGCCATACTATAAAATTAACAGAAATWTTGCTAGCGATTGCCAAGAAATGTATTGCCTTGAAATGGAAGTCGGATTCCCCCCTGCCAGTTGCAATGTGGCTATCAGAAGTTAATAGTTGTATCCCACTGGAGAAAACCACTTACTGCTTGAGGAATAAGTTAGACATTTTACAGAATTTGGCAAACTTTTATTGATTATATGGAGAATCTCCCCTCCCCTCACATCACATTGATTTAATTTCTATATAATCCTCACGTAATGTTTCACACTTGATGTATAATATGTAGCCTACGGCAGGTGACCATATGTCATTTTCTTTTATTATGACTTTTATTTATTGTATTTTTGTATATATAGTATATATATAATATTTAAAAAAATACACTCTGTTGTCTTGTAACACTTTGTTTTATTGTTGTCTAATATCTTTTCATTTTTGTTTTGAATGTTTTTAATTGGAAAATGCAAAAATAAAATATATTTAAAAAAAAATAAACGACCAACAGCCATTCATTCAGCTTAGACCACCATCTTGCAGACAGGAAGAGAAAGCGCAATGCTACTCAAATTCATCTGAAGTAAATTTCTACAATGTTATGGTAAAATTTAAACCAAAGTAAATGGTACAATATGCAATATAATTGGGGCTTTCTTCAAGTCTTCTGCACTAGATGGAGCCTTGGAGACATATCCTTCCATAACACAATATGGCCAATCCATTTTAAACAGTCTATGGGCCAATTATTACATGGATAATTTAAGTTGAACACAATTGATACATATTACAATTTTAAGCACATTCAGACATTAAAAACCCACACAGACATCCAAAAGGAGTACTTTACACCATGTCGAGTTTATTTGACAGTATTTCAGAATATCTTTAGGTAAACAAATTTTTTTGCTATTTTTTTCCAAAATGTTATATCAGTACTGCCACATTTTCATAAAAATAGTTGTTCACTTCGGTCTTTGAAACTACAGTATCAATGGTTCAGTAAACCAGATTTTGTAAGAATACAGCTATACAGGGTGGATTATACATGGTTCAGACTACACAGGTATACTGAGCTTAATGGTAGATGCATGAACATGTCATCCTTCAGATTTATCATTAGTCAACTTTTTTTTTCTGTATACAAAATCACTCACAACAGGCAGGCAGGGGACAGCCTCAAGTGATACACAGAAGGCTGAGTGATATCGTCCACGTTCCTAGCTGACTACATTGGAGACACATGCCAGATCTCACAATGACTGGTGAGGTGTTTAACATATCACCTAACCACATACATAAAGCAGTCTGATGCCCGACTGCACAGTCTATAATGTGGCACACAACCATTGGTGGATGCAATGCATTGGGTGGCCTGGAACACGACCAGTTTCAGTAAAAAAAATAATTACCATAGAAATGACATGTTTATCATCTGGACTGGAACACTGCACTCAGTCTAGTGAATCTGCATTGAGAGAAATACGGTATGAGTCCTAATGTTTGGTGCAAACATGGAGTGCTCTATATGTCTACGGCTAGCCTCTCCTCAGGCTATACATCATCCCCATAGGAAAGCCCAAAGTCCTCTTTACTCAAACAATTTATTTAGGCACCCATGAGATAGTAGGCTATAGAAGTCAGACTTTTCATAATTATTTTGTGGCACTGTAAATTTGGGATGTTTCAAAATGTATTCTGGCCCTGTTAGCCAAACAGAGTCAGTTGGCTTACACCTTTGCACTAGCCACTTACTGTATGACGTGCTGTCTGATATGTGTACTGTACAGTATACTGTAATCTCTCAAACCAGTTTTGCATTCTGCTCCCTCATGCAAAACCCCGCGCTAGCGATCGCCAGGTTAACAGCTCTGCTCTACTTTCAGTAAGGCACTCTGCCCCACCTCATATCCCATGTTTCCTTCTGCTCCTCAATGACTCATATGCCTCCCCTCCCACAGTGGTGTGGTTCGTGTAGCACAGTAAAAGGCATAAAAATGGGAAATATAGAATGGGCAGCTAAAGTTCTCTGTTTCACGTGTGCTGATACATAGCCCATCTAAACATGACCATAGAAATAGAATCTAGATTGTTTATTTCTATGAACATGACTGATTGCATGACTTATTGATAAACGTTGTGTATTATGACTCACAGAGTTCCTAAACAATGGATTTAAACACATTCAAAGCTCCATTTGACTCAGTAATGGACGATTTTTAGTTCCATTCGACAAAACTAAATTACGCAAATACACAACTGTTAGCTACAGGTAACTGCGAAATAATGAAAACACTTGAGTAAATGAGGGATACAAAGTATATAGAAAGCAGGTGCTTCCACACATGTGTGGTTCCTGAGTTAATTAAGCAGTTAACATCCCATTATGCTAATTGTCATGTATAAAAATGTTGGGCAGAACAGTATTTTGGCCATTTGGCCCATCATCAGGGCACGAGTGGTCACTGAATGGTTTGATGAGCATGATAATGATGTAAACCATATGTCATGGCCGTGTTAGTCACCAGATGTCAACCCAATTGAACACGTGTGGGAGATTCCAGAGCGATGCCCGAGACAGCGTTTTCCACCAACATCAACAAAACACCAAATTATGGAATTTCTGGTAGAATCTATGCCAATGTGCATTGAAACTGTTCTGGCTCGTCGTGGCCCAATGCCCTATTAAGACACGTTATGTTGGTGTTTCCTTTATTTAGGCAGTTACCTATACCCAGTGAGGATGTCCGCTCTACATTCTACTTCTAGAAGAATTTTGAGTCCTTGTTTGATGATGGTGGTTCATGCACAAGAACACTGAGGGCCGATTCCTCTGCCCAGGCATTGCTGACATCGGACAGATTTTACAATGCCTGGATTGGTATTTTACGTATCAGCTAACTGCATCAGATGCTACAGCAATCTGTCAGTCAATGACACAGTCAATGACGTGGCACGCAACCATTGGTTGATGCACGTAACGTTTGAACAGGGGTATGTGACCTGCATCACTCTAGTCCCTTGTTCCCTTGTCAGCTGACTCCACACAGAGTCTTTAATATATAGTATATAATAAAAGGCCATGGAAATATGAATCTTAAAATATGGTCCCGATATCTGTTTTTTTATGTTCTTCTAAAATGTAACTACAACAATGCATAAAAAAAACACTAGGCATATTTTTGGGAGATGACCAAATGTACATATTTTTCACATTTGTGCATTTACAGTATGTACGATATATCAATAGGCATGTATGATGTCTCGTCGACAGAGCTCTGTCCAAAAAGGTTCACCTTTCAGAAGGATTTAAAATTAACATCCCTCCCTCCGTCTCCCTCAGTTCTATAATCCCATCATTCTCTCCATTGCACAGAAAGTTAAACGATAGGCAAACAACCTCAATATTCCAATCTCTCTTTAGATAAGTGTCATCCCATCAGTGGTTGAAACTGACCATCCATTTTAGGTGTGATGGGGTTGACTGGTGAAACTAGGAACATGTCGATAGCTCACCTTGGCCCAGACCCAAAGAGCCTAGTGGGATAGCAATGGGATTTGTATCATCAGGTTTCAAAATGGCTACCTGGACTAAAGTGTTGAGTTGAGCGAGTCCTCTTTTTGTTTACACACATCAGCTGTAATATGTCCTTTGGTTTTGAAGGTGATGGGTATAATCATCTTGAAAGAGGGAACAACAAGAAAAAACGACTTTTTGATTCCAAAGAGAGAGAGAGAGAGAGAGAGAGAATAAAGCATCAGATGTCCTCTGGCATCTGATGGTGTGAGTGGTAAGTTGGACTTGGGAGCCTATGTACAGCCAGCCGGTCCAACCCAGTCAGAATCCAGTCTGATCCAATGTAAACCAGTCTGATCCGGATCCGTTTTCCCTGCTGACAGTGTATTTCCAGGACCTCAGGGTGCCGGGCAGTCTGTCACCCCCAGGTGGGTTCCAGGGCCCTAGGAGGGCGGCTGCACTCCTGCCTGCAGGGCCATTCATGGTTTGAGGGGGGGCGGCAGAGCCCCTTCCTCATCCCTTGGCTGGAGACCTCTCAGCTCAAACCCCTCATGTAGGTTCACGTGTCCCTCCCCACAGACTCAACTGCCTCCGTTCAGACTCACACTCAGGTAGGAAGAGTCCCAGGGCCATGCGGCTGCATTTGGATCCTGCGTGGGTGTGTGCTGCTGCTCTCTCTCCTCTCCGCAGACCTCCATCTAGCTTTGGGGGGCCGCGGCGGAGGTTGGGGATCTCGGGTCCTCCCCTCCAACTCCTCAGGCCACTGCAGGGTTCTTTGCCCACGGACGGTGCCCCTGGGCTGGGTGCACCTGCAACCTGTAGCCCCTTTCGTGGCGCTGGGGTCTGGAGAATGGGCTGCCATACGCGGTGTGGCCTCTAGAAGGAGCTGGTGGGGGGAGTTTGGGGTGAAGGCTGGATGGGATGAGAAAGATGAGGTGGACTGCTGCTGGTGGTCAAGGGTCACTTCCTGCAGGGCAGAGAGGGCTGGAGGAATGGCATCCCAGGGGGAGGCACTGTCTACTGAAAGAGGATGAGA
Organism: Salvelinus sp. IW2-2015; assembly: GCF_002910315.2. Taxonomy (NCBI): domain Eukaryota; kingdom Metazoa; phylum Chordata; class Actinopteri; order Salmoniformes; family Salmonidae; genus Salvelinus; species Salvelinus sp. IW2-2015. The sequence continues at coordinate 65,388,705 of NC_036855.1, forward strand.
CTCACACTACAGGTTGATACGCAGTGACAAGCACACACACATGCAGGCAAGTACACACACACACACACACACACACACACACACACACACACACACAACACACACACACACACAACACACACACACACACACACACACACACACACACACACACACACACACACAACACACACACACACACACACACACACACCACACACACACACACACACACACACACGCCTACAAAGTAGATCGTTTTGCCTATGAATAGATAATGATAAAGATAGGATATGTATCTGTATCCACACCCAGATCTCTGTTCACACACAAAGAGCTACAATATCATCACCAGGACAGTCAGGACTATATAGATATAGATCATTATGTAGGGGATAGCGTCCCAAATGGCACCCTATCGCCTACATAATGCACTACTTTTTTACCAGAGCCCTATGGGGGAATACGGGTGCCATTTGGGATACACACTGTMGGTGACGAGTAACTTTCTGTGAGTCAAGAGGTGTGTGTGCATATGTGAGGACAGCCCTGGCAAACACAGAGCAGTTTCACTCCACTGAGAGTGCACTTCACTGCACACTCAACCATGGTGGTGGTCCTCTTCAGACCTGATTGTTTTTTCTACTGAGACCACCAGAACCAAGCACAAGCCTGATTGTCTCAACAGAAAAATACATATATTACCATACACACTGATACACAGACACATGCAGTGACAGACAGACATACACACGTGCATACACACACATGTAGGATAAACTCACACACGTCAGCTTGCACACACATAGGATACATGCCCGCACACACACACTTGCACAAACTCACACATGTTTAAATTAGAGTCAGAATGGAGAGAAAGACATGCAGCTTTTCACGAACCGTGTCTTTAGAGTGGCCCATTAGGAAGAAATAGGGGGAACTTAGCGTGTCACTTTTCATGCACATGGAGAGGTTGGAAGGTACCATTCCTAAAGGAAGGGGAGCAAAAGCCTATACCAATCATTAGAGTTAAAGCAGGGGTTAAAAATAGACCCTTTCACAACTGTTAGCTCACAAAGTATAGTTTGATACGCAGAAAGCATCGGCAGAAGACTGGGCATGGGTTATACTTGAGAGAAATACAGAGGACAGAAGAATATTGACAAAATAGCACACATAAAGTAGATGCTGTTTGAATGTCGGGTTATGGAAGCAGATTGAATTAGCTAAAGCTTTTGTTGTATCAGTTAATATGTATTTCCGGGTTCCACAGAGCAGCAGCAGTAAGAGCAGGTAGTTATGAAAAATGTGAGGTATTATCTGCTGTTTTTAGCAAACATCATAGTTAGGGCTGTGGCGGTCATACAATTTTGTCAGCCGGTAACTGTCATGCAAATAACTGCCGGTCTCACAGTAATTGACCACTAATTAACATAAACACTTTTAGCATCTCCGGGCTTCCACGCATAACCTACAAGCCACTGATGAAGACCTTTTGGAAAATCTACATTTTAAAAAGTCTCATAAATCCATTTAATATAGCCTACACCATCACAATAAATTATATATTTTAGGCAGGTCTAAAGAAACATGATATGAAGAAAATGTAGCCTATTTCAGAAGAACAGACTAGCATATTCTGAGTTGTCCTTATGTTAGGCCCTGATCTGACTATGCCATATAGCTGTGGGCTTCAGGGCCTAACATTCAGCAGATAAGATTTGCTTATAATTCCCGTAGCATTATTTATATTATTTTATAGAATACAACTGAAAATAGCTGAATAAAATAGAAAGGATATTTTTCTTAAATGATTTCCAATGCAGTGCGCTATTCTGTGTTGACAAAGTGATCATTTGAAACAGTTTCTCCTATATGCTTAATTCAGAGTTATTTATGCAACTGTATGGTGCGACTCTAATGGTGATTTGAAAAAAGACGCATGAAAGGCCTAGTTGTGAATGAAAGACTAATGAAGTGTGTATGCTCTGCTCTGTTTCTTGCGCAGGCTGCACACTTCATCAGTCTATCATTCACAATTTGACAAGCACTTGATAATATTCTCACCCATCAGACTTCTCTCAATTTAATATTGTCTTTACATATACTAAATAATATGTGTGAAATTAGTTTTGATATAGAATGGGCCATTTTCATGCACCTGTTAAAGACCTCATCTATATGCACTTAAATAGCGAATGGAGGACGCTTTTCTCACGGTTCACTTTCATGCCAGCCAGGTAGGCTACTCCGGTTGTAAAGTGAAGCAATGTGCTTAAAATTAGGAAAGTTGAGAAATAAACATAGAAGGGCTAGCCTATACAAAGCTTATGGGATCCTTCTCTTTGAAATAGAGGCCACCAAAACAGTTTTCTCATGCATTTGCATAGCATAGCCTATTAAAATGTTGCGTAACATGGGCTTAAAGGAACACTTATCTCATTCTATGCATCAACCAGCTATGAGGAGCTGGCTCTCCCTGCGCAAGAACTCATCCTATTCTACTCAAACTCTGAATGCAGTGCTCTCATGAAGTGTTTGATTTGATTTTTCGATGGCATTTGTATTGAGGGACAATAGAGCGCTGAGTTCCAGGCCATTAGCGACTGACTGTTAACACATTTGATAGGCTATTAATGACCATCAGCTGCATCAGAGCACAGTTTTGGAGAAGTCTAGTTACTGTGACTCAACATTCAAGTCAAATTCAACTGGTGTCATGACTCGTGACTGTGCCGGTTACCGTAACAGCCCTAATCATGGTTGTAACATTTGCAGTGGTATGCGTTAGTGTGTGAGTGAATGTGAGTGTGAGTGAGAGAGAGAGAGAGAGAAACTGAACAAGAATTAAATCAAATAACGAGCGCAAGAAAGAGACAGTCACCCAGAAACAAAAAGATAGTCTGAGAGAGAAAAATGTAATTAAAGAGAGAGATAAATTGATAGAACAAGAGAAGGAAAGAGCGAGAAAGAGAAATAAATATGGGAGGTGTGTTTGGTGGATACCCACCATACTCAGGCACCTGTCCTGTGCCTCTCTTCAGCAGCAGTCTCACCCGCCTCCCCCCTGCCTTGATCAGCTCGATGGCCCGGGCGTGAGTCATGTCTCGGGTACTGTCCCCGTTTATCTCAATGATTTGATCCCCCACCTGAGAGAGAGAGCGAGAGATAGAGGGGAGAAGCAGTGAGAGAGATTGAGAGAGACAGAGAGAGAGAGAGGGGGAGAGAGGGGGAGAGAGAGAAATAGAGAGAGGGAGAGTTAGAGAGGAGAGACAAAGCGATTAAAAAGTGAAAGTAAGGATGGGACAGGATGAGCATTGAGATAGGTCATACTGTATGAAGTACTGCATCACTATTGAAATGGAAAATAATGTGGCTGCATTGCAGACAGGAAAAGAAGTGATGTCACTTACCCTCATTCTGCCATTGCGGATGGCCGGCCCATCCTCGGCGAGCCGCAGCACAAACAGATCCATCTTGTACTCCCGCCCCCCACGGATACTGAAGCCAAAACCCTTCACACTCTTCTCCAGTTCTACCGTGAAGTAGTCAAAGTCCTGTGCACAACACACAACCAAGAACCAACATTCATTAACTTTTTAGGGATAGGGGGCAGCATTTTCACTTTGGATGAATTGCGTGCCCAAATTGAACTACCTCCTACTCTGTCCCAGATGCTAATATATGCATTATTAGTATTGGATAGAAAACACTCTGAAGTTTCTAAAACTGTTTGAATTATGTCTGTGAGTATAACAGAACTCATATGGCAGGCAAACTTCCAAACAGGAAGTGGAAATTCTGAGGCTGGTGTTTTTTCTACTCATCGCCTATTCAAATCCCAGGAAGATATGGATTTGTTTGCACTTCCTACGCCTTCCACTAGATGTCAACAGTCGGTAGAATGTTGAATGAAGTTTATACTGTGATGTGGGACCGGATGGGAGGTGTTTCAGTCAGTGGTCTGGCAGATTGCCAGTTCCTGGTCGCATTCCTAATGATATTGCCTTGCGTTCCATAACTTTTACAGACACGAAGGAATGCTCCGGTTGGAACGTTAATGGATATATATGATAACAACATCCTGAAGATTGATTATCTACTTAGTTTGACAAGTGTATTCGACCTGTGATATAACTTTTTGAAGTTTCCGTCCGACGTTATGCGTGACTTGCACGAGCGTTTGGATATGTGTACTAAACGCGCTAGCAAAAGTAGCTATTTGGACATAAATAATTGACATTATCGAACAAAACAACAATTTATTGTCGAACTAGGATTCCTGGGAATGCATTCTGATGAAGATAATCAAAGGTAAGGGAATATTTATGATGTAATTTCTGTTGACTCCAACATGGCGGAGAAATGTTATTTATATTTGAGCGCCGTCTCAGATTATTGCATGGTGTGCTTTTTCCGTAAAGTGTTTTTGAAATCTGACACAGTGGTTGCAATAACCTGTTTGGGCTGCAGGGGCAGTATTGAGTAGCCTGGATAAAAGGTGCCCATTTCAAACGGCCTCGTACTCAATTCTTGCTCGTACAATATGCATATTATCATTACTATTTGATAGAAAACACTCTCTAGTTTCTAAAACCATTTGAATTATATCTGTGAGTAAAACAGAACTCATTTTGCAGCAAACTTCCTGACAGGAAGTGGAAAATCTGAAATCGATGCTCTGTTCTAGGGCCTGCCTATAAATGTGCTTGATATTTATTAGTATACATGCACTTCATACGCCTTCCACTAGATGTCAAMAGGCAGTGAGAGAAGAAATGGAGTGTATAACATGATCTGAGGTCGAATAAAAGCTCTTGGCATGACGTGACCCCAATTTCCTGTTTTCTGGAACGCGCGAGAAGGGACCTGGTATTGCCTTCTGTAAAGCTGTCGTTATAGACGTCTAATATCTCCGGCTTTGATTTTATTTGATAAATGTGACAATATCATCGTAAAGTATGTTTTTTCCATATAGTTTTATTAGATTATTGAAATTTTTTCGGGACGTTAGGCGTGTTGCTTTGTCTGCGTTTGTTCACGAAGGAGAGCTTCGCYCCACTTTGCTAGCTTTCCGTGCTAATTGACTGGAGAAGAGGACAATCTAAAACCAAACAACGATTGTTCCCGACAAAGGACCCCTTGTACAACATTCTGATGGAAGATCATCAAAAGTAGGACCCATTTTATGATGCTATTTCATATATCTGTCGAACATGTTGTACTAGTAGTTTGCGCCCAGATTTTGGGCACTCTCTCGCTATAACTAAGCTGGATGTCGTAATGAAGTTATTTTTAGAATTCTAACACGGCGATTGCATTAAGAACTAGTGTATCTATCATTTCCTATACAACATGTATTTTTTAGTAACATTTATGAATAGTTATTTGGTCAGAATAGTTGAGTGTCATAAAAATATCCGCACATTCTGGGAAAAAGATGCTACGTTAGCACAATGTATAACCACTGATTTCAGCTCTAAATATGCACATTTTCGAACAAAACATAAGTGTATGTATAACCTGATGTTATAGGACTGTCATCTGATGAAGCTTATCAAGGTTAGTCAAAAATTCTATATCTTTTGCTGGTTTGTTACGATCGCTAACTTTCGCTGCTGGTAAATGGCTTGTGTTTCTGGCTATTGTGGTAAGCTAATATAATGCTATATTGTGTTTCGCTGTAAAACACTTAATAAATCGGAAATATTGGCTGGAATCACAAGATGCCTATCTTTCATTTGCTGTACACCATGTATTTTTCAGAAATGTTTTATGATGAGTATTTAGGTATTTCATGTTGGTGTTTGTAATTACTCTGGCTGCTTCGGTGCTATTTTTGACGGTAGCTGTGATGGTAGCTGCAATGTAAAACTGATTTATACCTCAAATATGCACATTTTTCGAACAAAACATAGATTTATTGTATAACATGTTATAAGACTGTCATCTGATGAAGTTGTTTCTTGGTTAGTTTGGTTGGTTCTTGGTTAGTTAGGTTGGCTTTGTGCATGCTACCTGTGCTGTGAAAAATGTCTGTCCTTTTTTGTATTTGGTGGTGAGCTAACATAAATATACGTGGTGTTTTCGCTGTAAAACATTTWAAAAATCGGACATGTTGGCTGGATTCACAAGATGTGTATCTTTCATTTGCTGTATTGGACTTGTTAATGTGTGAAAGTTAAATATTTCTAAAAAATATCTTTTGAATTTCGCGCCCTGCACTTGAAGTGGCTGTTGTCATATTGTGCCCGGCTTCGGGCTTGCAGCCCAAAGAAGTTAAGAACAAGTGTATCTTTAATTATATGTAAAACATGTATCTTTCATCAAAGTGTATGATGAGTATTTCTGTTATTTGACGTTATTTGACTCTGCAATTTCTCCGGATATTTTGGAGGCAGTCAGACGTCTTTGTCTTTGTCCTGTTCCTTGTATATATATTTTTACATATTTTTCTTTGCATATCTTGGTCACTCCCTGACCTTAGAGATCCTTTTTATGTCTCTATTTTGGTTTGGTCAGGGCGTGAGTTGGGGTGGGCATTCTATGTTTTGTGTTTCTATGATTTTCTATTTCTATGTTTTGGCCGGGTATGGTTCTCAATCAGGGACAGCTCTCTATCGTTGTCTCTGATTGGGAACCATACTTAGGTAGCTCTTTTTTCCACCTGTGTTTGTGGGAAGTTAACTTTGTTTGAGGGCACATTGCCTTAAGCTTCAAGGTTTGTTTTGGTATTGTTTATTGCTTTGTTGGCGACATTTACTATTAAAAGTACGTACGTTGACCACGCTGCACCTTGGTCCTCTCATTTCAACAGCTATGACAATCTTTAAAAAATATTTTCCTAAACATCAACTTCTAAATATTCTCCTGCAACCCACCTCACCCAATGTGGCGTGGATCTGCTTTTAAAAAAAATATTTATATTTACTTCGGATCTGGAATCCCTCAACTGAAGATAGCCAGCTAACTACCTACCTACCAGCTATCAGTTAGCAAACCATTGCTAGCGGTCATCAGCTAACCTTTAGCTCGGAAAGCTCTCGCCAGTTCGAACAACGTGAATCAAACAAGAGCATAACGGACCTATTTCTCTCCATATCCCCGGATTCCTACCGCAAACTCTGAACATTTTCATCTGGATCTTCGCAACTAGCTAACCGCAATCCCGGGTGACCACTCCTGGCTAGCGCTTCCATCCCGGAGCAAAAACCAATTAACCTGAACCTAACCCGGCCAGGGCTCCTGTGCTACCACCGAAGCCCACTCCTGGGCTACAATATCCGGACCCCTTCTACTGCCGGTACGGGGCACGGAACCCCGCCGATCCTCTACGACTGGAATACCGACATAATCTGCCCGAGGACTCCAACAGGCCCCTCAGGCGCGARGCCCGCTCAATGCCCATTCTGCTAACCTGCTAACTACCTAGAGCTACCTGGAACCCTACTAATTCCACGACTGGTCTAACGACGTCACCACACGAAGAGGCAAAAAACAGACTTACCCCCATCGCGACGTCCCCCAAAAGCTAACTTGATAGCCACGGTCTGCTAACTGCTAGCTTGCCTGCCCCAGTCTGCTAACTACAAGCTTGCCTGCCCCGGTTCGCTAACTGCTAGCTTACCTTCCCCGGTCTGCTAACTGCTAGCCCCTGCTAACTGCTTGCTTGCTAACCCGGTCTGCTAACTGCTAGCTTGCCAGCCCCGGTTTGCTAACTGCTAGCTTGTTTATCCCCGGCCTACTGTATTACTGCCCCCAGCTGTGCCCCCAGCTGTGCCCTCGATACCATATGTGAATTGATTGCCCCCCATCTAACTTCTGAGTTCATGCTACTAGGTGACCTAAACTGGGACATGCTTAAAACCTTTTCTCAATAGGGGGGCGCTGTTTTCACTTTGTAAAAAATCYTTCCCAAATTAAACTGCCTCGTACTCAATTCTTGCTCGTACAATATGCATATTATTATTACTATTGGATAGAAAACACTCTCTAGTTTCTAAAACAGTTTGAATTATATCTGTGAGTAAAACAGAACTCATTTTGCAGCAAACTTCCTGTCAGGAACTGAAAAATCTGAAATTGGGGGCTCTGTTCCAGGGCCATCCTATTAATTTGCATGAAATATATGGGTCTACATGCACTGCATACGCCTTCCACTAGATGTCAGTAGACAGTGAGAGGTGGAATGGGGTGTATAGCTTTATCTGATGCCGAATAAGACCTCTTGGAATGACAAGACTAGTCTTTTCACCGTTCAGCTTGGTTCGAGAAGGACCTTCGGATTGCGTTCTGAAAAGCTTTCGTTATAGACGTTAGATATCTCCGGCTCTGATTTTATTTGATATATGTGTTAAAAACATCATAAACTAGTTATTTTAAACCGACTTATATCAGTTTATATCAGTTTATTGCGATTTTCGGTATTTTCTTTGTTTTGCGTTATGGTGAGATGGACACTCCTGCGCCACATGGCTAGCTTTGTTAGCTATTTCGACAGATGAAGACGACATTCTACAACCGAACAACGATTATTCTGGACAAAGGACACCTTGTACAAGATTCTGATGGAAGCTCATCAAATAGTAGGAACCATTTATGATGTTATTTCGTATTTCTGTCGAAAATGTTTAGACGTATATTCCGCACTGATTTTGGGCGCTGTCTCGCTATAACGTAAGCTGTATGTCGTACTAAAGTTATTAAAAAAAATCGAACAGAGCGTTTGCATTAAGAACTAGTGTATCTTTAATTTGCTGTCCAACATGTATTTTTTAGCAAAGTTTATGATTAGTTATTTCATTAGATTAGGTGCCTCTCCAAGATTTCTCCGGACAATATTTCTGCATTTTGACTACGTATTCACATTGTAAAACCACGATTTGTGCCGCTAAATATGCACATTTTCGAACAAACCATATATGTATTGTGTAATATGATGTTATAGGACTGTCATCTGATGAAGTTTGTGAAGGTTAGTGAAAAATTTATATATTTTGCTGGTTTATTCGCTATCGCTAACGTTGCGTTGAATGAATGCGGTTGTGTGGTAGGCTATTGTAGTAAGCTAATATAATGCTATATTGTGTTTTCGCTGTAAATCTGAAATATTGGCTGGATTTACAAGATGTTTGTCTTTCATTTGCTGTACACCATGTATTTTTCATAAATGTTTTATGATGAGTATTTAGGTATTTCACGTTGGTCTCTGTAGTTATTCTAGCTGCTTTGGTGAGATTTGTGATGGTGGCTGCAATGTAAAACTATGATTTATACCTGAAATATGCACATTTTTCGAACAAAACATATGCTATACAATAAATATGTTATAAGACTGTCATCTGATAAAGTTGCTTCTTGGTTAGTGACTATTTKTATCTTTATTTGGTCGAATTTGTGATAGCTACCTATGCGGTAAAAAAATTGTGAAAATATGCGGTTGAGTCTTTTTCTATCGTGGTTAGCTAATAGAAATACATATTGTGTTTTCGCTGTAAAACATTTTAAAAATCGAAAATGATGGCTGGATTCACAAGATGTGTATCTTTCATCTGGTGTCTTGTACTTGTGATTTCATGATATTTAGATGCTAGTATTTACTTGTGGCGCTATGCTAGGCTATGCTAGTCAGCTTTTTTACTGATGAGGGTGCTCCCGGATCCAGGATTGTGACCAAGTAGAAGTTAACACCCCGGCCATCCTACAATCTAAGCTTGATGCCCTCAATCTCACACAAATTATCAATGAACCTACCAGGTACAACTCCAAATCAATAAACACGGGCACCCTCATAGATGTCATCCTAACTAACTCGCCCTACAAATACACCTCTGCTGTTTTCAATCAAGATCTCAGCGATCACTGCCTCATTGCCTGCATCCGTAATGGGTCTGCGGTCAAACCACCACCCCTCATTAKTGTCAAACGCTCCCTAAAACACTTCTGCGAGCAGGCTTTTGTAATCGACCTGGCCGGGGTATCCTGGAATGACATTGATCTCATCCCGTCAGCAGATGATGCCTGGCTATTCTTTAAAATCTTAAATAAGCATGCCCCATTCAAAAAATGTAGAACTAGGAATAGATATAGTCCTTGGTTCACTCCAGACCTGTCTGCCCTTGACCAGCACAAAAACATCCTGTGGCGTTCTGCATTAGCATCGAATATCCCCCGTGATATGCAACTTTTCAGGGAAGTTAGGAACACATATACACAGGCAGTAAAAGAAAATACAAAAATACATTTGCATCCTGTAGTACTAACTCAAAAAAGTTCTGGGACACTGTAAAGTCCATGGAGAATAAGAGCACCTCCTCCCAGCTGCCCACTGCTCTGAGGCTAGGAAACACTGTCACCACCGATAAATCCACTATAATTGAGAATTTCAAAAYGCATTTCTCTACGGCTGGCCATGCTTTCCACCTGGCTACCCCTACCCCGGTCAACTGCCCGGCACCCTCCACAGCAACCCGCCAAAGCCCCKKCKWTTRRRCRTRKKCCKAAWRCKYYWWYSRMYWMTTCTGAAAGAGCTGCAAAATCTGGACCCKTACAAATCAGCRGGGCTAGACAATCTGGWCCCTCTCTTTCTAAAATMATCTGCTGAAATTGTTGCAACCCCTATTACTAGCCTGTTCAACCTCTCTTTTGTATCGTCTGAGATTCCCAAAGATTGGAAAGCTGCCGCGGTCATCCCCCTCTTCAAAGGGGGTGACACTCTAGACCCAAACTGCTACAGACCAATTTCTATCCCACCCTGCCTTTCTAAGGTCTTCAAAAGCCAAGTTAACAAACAGATTACCGACCATTTAGAATCCCACCGTACCTTCTCCGCTATGCAATCTGGTTTCAGAGCTGGTCATGAGTGCACCTCAGCCACGCTCAAGGTCCTAAACGACATCATAACCGCCATCGATAAGAGACATTACTGCGCAGCCGTATTCATCGACCTGGCCAAGGCTTTATGACTCTGTCAATCACCAGATTCTTATTGACTCGACAGCCTGGGTTTCTCAAATGATTMCCTCGCCTGGTTTACCAACTACTTCTCTGATAGAGTTCAGTGTGTCAAATCGGAGGGCCTGTTGTCCGGACCTCTGGCAGTCTCTATGGGGGTGCCACAGGGTTCAATCCTCGGGCCAAATCTCTACTCTGTATACATCATTGCTATTGCTGCTGGTGATTCCCTGATACACTTCTACGCAGACGACACCATTCTGTATACTTCTGGCCCCTCTTTGGACACTGTGTTAACTAACCTCCAGACGAGCTTCAATGCCATACAACTCTCCTTCCGTGGCCTCCAACTGCTCTTAACTTCTCTAGGATATGTGGGACGCTACCGTCCCACTTGGCCAATAGCCAGGGAAAATGTAGAGCGCCAAATTCAAGAAAATGATATAAAATCAAACTTTCATTAAATCACACATGTAAGATACCAAATTAAAGCTACACTCGTTGTGAATCCAGCCACCATGTCAGATTTCAAAAATGCTTTTTGGCGAAAGCATAAGATGCTATTATCTGATGATAGCACAACAGTAAACAAAGATAGTGTAGCATATTTCAACACTGCAGGCACGACACAAAACGCAGAAATAAAATATAAATCATGCCTTACCTTTGACGAGATTCTTTTGTTGGCACTCCAATATGTCCCATAAACATCACAAATGGTCCTTTTGTTCGATTAATTCCGTCCATATATATCCAAATTGTCCATTTATTTGGCGCGGTTGATCCAGAAAAAAACAGCTTCCAATTTGCGCAAAGTCACTACAAAATATCTAAAAAATTACCTCTAAACTTTGCCAAAACATTTCAAACTACTTTTGTAATACAACTTAAGGTATTTGTTAACGTTAATAATCGATCAAATTGAAGACGGGTCTATCTGTTTTCAATACAGGAGATCAACAAACTAACGCTACTTTTCTAGTCTTGCGCAACTCTCAAACAGTACACATGACGTTACACTGTTTCCAGGTGGCCTCACTTCTTCATTGCACAAAGGAATAACCTCAACCTATTTCCAAAGAGTGGTGACATCCAGTGGAAGCGGTAGGAACTGAAAAGAGGGTGATTAGAAATCCAGTATTCCAATGATAAATCATTGAACTGACAGTGACTTAAAAAAGGGGTTTTGCCTGCTACATAAGTTCTGTTATACTTACAGACATGATTCAAACAGTTTTAGAAACTTCAGAGTGTTTTCTATCCAAATCTACTAATAATATGCATATCTTATATTCTGGGGATGAGTAGAAGGAAGTTGAAATTGGACACGCTATTTATCTAATAGTGAATTTGCTGCCCCCTATCCTAGAGAAGTTAAATGCAAGTAAAACTAAATGCATGCTATTCAACCGATCACTGCCCGCACCTGCTCGCCCGTCCAGCATCACTACTCTGGACGGCTCGGCATTAGAATACGTGGACAACTACAAATACCTAGGTGTCTGGTTAGACTGTAAACTCTCCTTCCAGACTCACATTAAGCATCTCCAATCCAAAATTAAATCTAGAATCGGCTTCCTATATAGCAACAAAGCATCCTTCACTCATGCTGCCAAACACCCTCGTAAAACTGACCATCCTACCGATCCTCGACTTCAGTGATGTCATCTATAAAATATCCTCCAACACACTACTCAACAAACTGGATGCAGTCTATCACAGTGCCATCCGTTTTGTCACCAAAGCCCCATACACTACCCACCATTGCGACCTGTACGCTTTCGTTCGTTGGCCCTCGCTTCATACTCATCGCCTAACCAACTGGCTACAGGTTATCTACAAGTCTCTGCTAGGTAAAGCCCCGCCTTATCTCAGCTCACTGGTCACCATAGCGGCACCCACTCGTAGCACGCGCTCCAGCAGGTATATATCACGGGTCACCCCCAAAGCCAATTCCTCCTTTTGTCGTCTTTCCTTCCAGTTCTCTGCTGCCAATGACTGGAACGAACTGCAAACATCTATGAAGCTGGAAACACTTATCTCCCTCACTAGCTTTAAGCACCAGCTGTCAGAGCAGCTCACAGATTACTGCACCTGTACATAGCCCATCTATAATTTAGCCCAAACAACTACCGCTTCCCCTACTGTATTTATTTATTTTGCTCCTTTGCACCCCATTATTTATATTTCTACTTTGCACATTTTTCCACTGCAAATCTACCATTCCAGTGTTTTACTTGCTATATTGTATTTATCTCGCCACCATGGCCTTTTTTTTGCCTTTACCTCCATTATCTCACCTCATTTGCTCACATTGTATATAGACTTATRTTTTCTACTGTATTATTGACTGTATGTTTTGTTTATTCCATGTGTAACTCTGTTGTTGCATGTGTCGAATTACTATGCTTTATCTTGGCCAGGTCGCAGTTGCAAATGAGAACTTGTTCTCAACTAGCCTAGCTGGTTAAATAAAGGTGAAATAAAATAAATGCAACTGTCCACTGAGTGTTGTCTGTTAAAGAGGATTCTGGGATTTGTAGTCTTAACGTTGATGTGTAGTAGTCTTACCTGTGGTCTGAAGTCTGGGGTAACTGTGGAAGCTGTGCAGCTTTTGAGTGTTGTTTGTACTATGGAATTCTGGGCTAATTCTGGGCTATGGTATGGTGTGTACTGTAGTAGGGAAGTCTGGGATATTCAGTCTTACCTGTGGTCTGAAGTCTGGGGGAAACTGTGCTAGAGGGAACTGTGCAGCGAGTGATGTCGAGTGCTGTCTGTAGTCGATGAGGGGAGGAGGGTGCCGGTAGTCCAGCGTGGGCGGCTGCCGGTAATCAGCCACTGGAGGGTGCCGGTAGTCGACGGGGGGCTGCCGGTAGTCGGTGAACGGAGGCTGGCAGATGTCTGGTTTCACATCCTGCCTGGCTTTCACCTCTGACCTGTGGACAACAGACAGAGGGTTGAGTCCAAAATGGCACCCTACTCCCTTTGTAGTGCACACACACACAAACACATACACAAAACCTTCAGACTTTAACCCTCTATCTAACCCTGGGAGTTAGAGCCAGAAACTGTAGGACTCTAGCTCTTTCAATAGGCACCCTTCCCTTGGCCTTAGTGTCCACATTACTAAGGACCTATCATGGTTCAAACACATCAATACAGTCGTGAAGAGGGCACGACAACGTTTCTTCGCCAAGGAGGCTGAAAAGATTTGGCATGGGCACTCAGATCCTCAAAAGGTTCTACAGCTGCACCATTGAGACCATCTTGACTGGCTGCATCACTGCTTGGTATGGCAACTGCTTGGCATCTTACCGTAAGGACCTACAGAAGGTAGTGCGTACGGCTCAGTACTTCACTGGGGCCGAGCTCCCTGCCATCCAGGACCTTAATACCAGACAATGTCAGAGGAAGGCCCTAAAAATGGTGAAAGACTCCAGTCCCCCCAAGTCAGAGACTGTTCTCTCTGCTACCGCATGGCAAGCGGTACCGGAGTGCCAAGTCTAGGACAAAAAAGCTTCTCAACAGTTTTACCCCCAAGCCATAAGACTCCTGGACAGGTAATCAAATGGCTACCCAGACTATTTGCATTGTGTGCCCCCCCAACCCCTCTTTTACGCTGCTGCTACTCTGTTTATCATATATGCATAGTCACTTTAACTATACATTCATGTACATACTAACTCAATTGGCCCGACCAACCAGTGCTCCCGCACATTGGCTAACCGGGCTATCTGCATTGTGTCCCGCCACCCGCCACCCACCGCTACTCTGTTTATCATATATGCATAGTCACTTTAACTATACATTCATGTACATACTAGCCAATCAGCCTGACTAACCGGTGTTCTGTATATAGCCTCGCTACTGTTATTTTCAACTGTCTTTTTACTGTTGTTTTTATTTCTTTACTGACCTATTGTTCACCTAATACCTTTTTGCACTATTGGTTAGAGCCTGTAAGTAAGCATTTCACTGTAAGGTCTCGGCGCACGTGACAAATTAAATTTGATTTGATATAACATACACTGCTCAAAAAAATAAAGGGAACACTTAAACAACACAATGTAACTCCAAGTCAATCACACTTCTGTGAAATCAAACTGTCCACTTAGGAAGCAACTGCTGGAGGTCATTTTGCAGGGCTCTGGCAGTGCTCCTCCTGCTCAAAGGCGGAGGTAGCGGTCCTGCTGCTGGGTTGTTGCCCTCCTACGGCCTCCTCCACGTCTCCTGATGTACTGGCCTGTCTCCTGGTAGCGCCTCCATGCTCTTTTTGGGTGTGATACACACATACACACACACACACAAATGCCCACCCTTCACGAAGGCAGTTCTCTCTGGGTGTGACGGGGAACATAGTAGCCCTACGGCTGGGCGCTAGGTATTATAATGAGGATATCCAAAGGTAAATTATTCACTTTGGCATCAGTTAAGTGGTGTGTTACACAACGGAGCAGAGAGAAGCGAGAGAGATAGAGAGAGACTGAGACTGCTTACCTGTCACCTGCTGAAGTTTATAGCATGCAATATTATACTGTAGCGCCTGCTCAAACAACACACACACACGCACACACACACACACACACACACACACACACACACACACACACACACACACACACACACACACACACACCACACACACAACACAAACACACACACACACACACACACACACACACACACACACACGTACAGGTACACACATCTGTAAATGTATACAAACATCTACAATCTTAGCATATGCCCCCCACCCCGCACACATGTACACACACAACCAAAATCCACCCTCACACAATCCGTCATGCACACACACACAAAACGCCATGTCCAAACTACATAGGAGAAGCATCCTAATAACTGTTGTTGTGACTTGTGACAATAATGACTGTCACTGACAGATAGGTTCAAGCATTCCTCTCTCTCTACATACCTTCCATCGTGGAGGTAGAGTGGGGGAGGGTGACTGGGCGGCTGGGCGACCGGGCTCTGCTGGGCCCCTGGCGGGTTTGGCTGGACGGCTGCTCCCGGGGCCGGCTGGGTGTCTACTGCTGGTACTTGGCCTGGCTGGGCTGTTGGTGGTGCTGGGCCTGCCTGGGAGGCTCCTTGGCTGGGCTGGGTGGCTACAGGGCTGGGCTGTGCCTGGGGGCTGTGTTTCTGGGTCATGGGGCTCTGCTTCTCTGAGCTGGGCCCTGAGTTGGGATCTGAGATGGAGAAATTGAGTTTTCATGGTAACAACAGATATGCTTCGTAGTAGTAATGGAGAGGTTCCATAGCAACAGTTGACACAAAACAACACTGTGTGCCCTGAGCAGAGGGAACAGGAGAAATCTAATTGAAAACTAATTGAAAAATTAACATGACATAATAAGAAAAGGACATGTCAGAAATGTCACTTTAGTCCCCAAAGATGTTGGCGCTGTTCTCTCTCTCGCCATTTTTATATATTTATATCTCTCTCTTTGTCTCTCTTTCTATTTTCCCTTTCCATCGACCCCTAACAGACATTATAAACTGGGTGGTTCGAGCCCTGAATGCTGATTGACTGACAGCCATGGTATATCAGACCGTATACCACGGGTATGACAAAACATTTATTTTTAATGCTCTAATTATGTTGGTAACCATTTTATTATGGCAATAAGGCACCTCGGGGGTTTGAGGTATATGGCCAATATACCACGGCTAAGGGCTGTGTCCAGGCACTCCGCGGTGTGTTGTCGTGGTCGTGGTATATTGGCCATATACCACACCTACTCGTGCCTTATTGCTTAATTATTCATCCAGGTTTGTCTCGTCAAGATATTATTTTTCACTTTGAAGTTAATATCATAACTTTCACAGCTGGGTCATTCTATGAAAATTATGGCTTTATGAACAGCCAACTTTTACAATTGTTGCTTTTTTTAAAATCAACTTATAGTCAGATAATAGTTAACTTCTTGACGCTAGGGGTCAGATGTTTATTTTTTAAATAACGTCCCCAAGGTAAACTGACTATTTCTCAGGTCCAGATCGTAGAATATGCATATAATTTACAGATTAGGATAGAAAACACTCCAAAGTTTCCAAAACTGTCAAAATATTGTCCGTGAGTATAACAAAACTGATTCTGCAGGCGAAAACCTGAGAAAATCTAACCCGGAAGTGATATTATTTTTATAAAATCTGTGTTTCCTGGCCAGTATTTCTTCCATTTAAACGGGTATCAACCAGATTCCTTTTCCAATGGCTTCCTCAGGCTGTGACCAGGCTTTAGACATAGTTTCAGGCTTTTATTTTGAAAAATGAACGAGATTTTTCAAAAGTAGTCAAAAAGTAGGTGTCCTCTGAATAGTTCCTGTGCGCGAGAGGGGAGCTCTCCATTTTCTTTCTCTCTTATTGAATAGGTTACGGTCCGGTTGAAATATTATCGATTATGTTTGTTAAAAACAACCTGAGGATTGATTATAAAAAACATTTGACATGTTTCTACGACCATTACGGATACTTTTTGGAATTTTCGTCGAACGGAACGAGGTTGTAGTCTTCTGAACATAACGCGCAACCCAAATGGCGTTTTCTTGTTATAAAAGTAATATTTATCAAACAAAAAGAACATTTGTTGTGTAACTGGGAGTCTCGTGAGTGCAAACATCCGAAGATTATCAAAGGTAAGCGATTAATTTTATTGCTTTTCTGACTTTCGTGACCATGCTAATTTGGGGCTAGCTGTTGTAGCATTGATTGATACACTCACAAAAGCAATTCAGCGGTTGTTTAGGGAAATGATCCCGCTAAAGGGATCTGTGCGCAGAGAGGTTAACCCCTTAACATTATAAATCAGCATAAATGACAGCATAACATATATTTTTTCTTTTTTCTACATTACGTTTAAAAAAATTGTGCTGCCTTTTTGTCACTGGTTACCTATATTTTAGATGACAATTCAGGCTTTCTAGAATGTAATTTCAGTATTTAATATGCATTTGAATCAAAGGGAGTAAAGGTTAATGATAATACTAAGAAATTGTTTGGATTAGTAATCATTTACTTTTAACATGCATGTGTAAATTATATTGTTTGACATTTTTCCATTTATACTATTGTTTTGTTTTTTTAAACATAAAGAATAATTTAGGTTGAGTCATCAAAATGGAATGATCATATGCTTAAAATGTTTACAAATGAATGTAGCAACAGTTAGGTATATTCAAAAAACATATTAAATTAAATTGGGCAACTCTGATGCCAGAGCACCAATATGCCATACAGTATAACCAGTGATGCAGTGTAACACCAGTGACACAATGTGAAACCAATGACAAACATAAGATTATTTCAAACAAATTTTATCAATTTATTAGCAATATTTTMTATTACAAATAATGTCCTACTCTGTCACGCGGCTCACGCCTATCCACAAAACTACATAGCTTGTTAAAACAGTATATATCAATTCTTGTGCCATGTGACAAATATTGTATAGGCCTACTTAAAGGGATAGTTACGAAATTACATATTGGTTTCCTTACCGTGTAAGCAGTCTATGGACAAGGTATGACAGCAATCAATGCTTTGGTTTTGTGCCACAAATGCAAAAGAATTAGCATTTGAAACAGTGGCCAGGTAAACAAAAGCATGGCTTGCTGTCATACCTTGTCCATAGACTGCATACATGGTCAGGAAACAAATATGTAATTTATAATTTGGGTGAACTATCCCTTTTAAGTAACTCTGTAGATACAGAGTACATACGTCTTCCTACAGACACATTGTCTTAATTCTGACTTTGCAGTACTGGGTTCACTGTCTGGAGAGGATGGGTGGGTCAACACTGTCATTCCTGCTCTCAATCTCTCTGTGTTTTTCCTGTCTGACCCGCCATTTCCTTTGCTCTTGTCTTTTTTCTCTTTATGTGAGATCCTTCACTCTATTTCTTTTTTGACTCTCTAAATCCTTTAAGTAAGTCTGGTGTTTTTGTTTAAGGTAGACTGCTCTGCGGTGTGGGTCAGCATCCCTGCGCTGTCTGTAGAATATTTGCAATGAACCAAAGAATTTGGCAAGGATGTTGTATTTTTTCAAAGTGGTACTTTTTATACATTTTAACACCAGTGACATGAAATTGAGGGACAGCTATTACTTGTAAATTATTTGTAATATTTATTTGATATTTGAGTTTTTTAAGCAGTCCACTAAATAAATATAATACTTTCCTTTGTATTATGACATTTAAAGAGGGAGAAAAATATATTTTAAAACTCAAAATCTGTCACTAAACCATGACTCCTGACAAGCCAATTTCATGGTATTGACTGTGCTCTACAATATATATAAAACATGTTTCGCAATATAACTGTCTTACATATGTTTATTGATAATAAAACACTTAAATAAAAAATGTGTCATTATCTCACACTTTTAAGTGGTTTCCTAGGGAATAAGGCCGGGCCACCATTTTCGTAGAATGACCCAACTAACTCTTAGCACAAAATGTTTATAATAATCAAAAGGGCACGTTTCAAAACTCGAGGCATTAAAAACTCACTTGTAAACCGAACAACATCACCTGGTATTAACCAGGTATTACCATCTCCTATTCCACTCCTTGTGGTCACGCACGACTCCGTGGCCAAACATGACTCCAACACCATCATTATGTTTGCTGACGACACAACAGTGGTAGACCTGATCACCGACAACAATGAGACAGCCTATAGGGAGGAGGTCAGAGACCTGGCAGTGTGGTGCAAGGACAACAACGTCTCCCTCAATGTGAGCAAGACAAAGGAGCTGATCGTGGACTACAGGAAAAGGCCCTCATTAACAAGCCAACATTCATTAACTTTTTAGGGATAGGGGCAGCATTTTCACTTTTGGATGAATTGGTTGGTTCAAGAAACAGCTTCTACCCCCAAGCCATAAGAACAATTAATCAAATGGCCACCGGACCTTTTACATTGCCCCCCCCCCCATTTGTGTTGTACACTGCTGCTACTCAATATTTATTGTCTATGCATAGTCACTTCACCCCTACCTACATGTACAAATTACCTCGACTAAACTGTACATTGACTCGGTACCGGTACCCTCTGTATATAGCCCCATTATTGTTATTGTTTATTGTGTTACTTTTTATAATTTTTTACTTTCGTTTTTTACTTTAGTTTAATTGGTAAATATTTTCTTAACTCTTCTTGAACTGCARTGTTGGTTAAGCGTTTGTAAGTAAGCATTTTACGGTAAGGTCTACACTTTTTGCATTCATTGCGTGTGACAAATAAAGTTTGATCTCATCCGGGGATGCCTCAACAACCACACCCACTCTTTGACTTGAAGGAGATCGAGTGCATGAATTTGTATGAGTGAATTGTTTGTTGCAGAAAGTTACGTTTAACAGGCTAGAGTCTACTTTGTTTAAGATTGTTTTTGTATTGGGTGTATTTACGGACGGCCTGTATACTGTAGGTCTGGAAAAATATATCAGTTATTGTCTCTTAAAAAATACATATATTCTGCCTGAAATCGCTATCTCTGCAACATGTCTCTTGTCATGGAGACTTCCCCGTCAGGGGAAAAAGCAATCATTTCATGCGCTGCAGGAGCTGTATTTACTATGCTATCAACCGGGAAATGTGGACCAACTGGAGTTCCGATGCAACAATCGTTTACTTGCGGAGGACTATTGGGAAGAAGTGGCTACTCTTAGCAAACAGATTAACCTGTTTGGGCTGCAGGGGCAGTATTGAGTAGCTCTGATAAAAGGTGCCCATTTCAAACGGCCTCGTACTCAATTCTTGCTCGTACAATATGKATATTATTATTACTATTGGATAMAAAACACTCTCTAGTTTCTAAAACCGTTTGAATTATATCTGTGAGTAAAACAGAACTCATTTGGCAGCAAACTTTCTGACCAGGAAGTGGAAAGTCTGAAAACGATGCTCTGTTCTAGGGCCTGCCTATAAATGGGCATGATACGTATTAGTATACATGCACGTCATACACCTTCCACTAGATGTCAAGAGGCAGTGAGAGAAGAAATGGAGTGTTTATCTTGGTCTGAGGTGGAATAAAAGCTCTTGGCATGACGTGTCACCCATTTCCTGTTTCCTGGAAAGCGCGAGGAGGGACCTGGGATTGCCTTCTGAAAWGCTGTCGTTATAGACGGCTACTATCTCCGGCTTTGATTTTATTTGATAAATGTGACAATATCATCGTAAAGTATGTTTTTTCAATATAGTTTTATTAGATTATTGAAATTTATTCGGGACGTTAGGCGTGTTGCGTTGTGTGCCTTTGTTCAGGAAGGAGAGCTTCGCGCCACTTGGCTAGTGTGCTTGCTAATTCAAGAGGGAAAAAGGACGTTCTAAAACCAAACAACGATTGTTCCCGACAAAGGACCCCTTGTACAACATTCTGATGGAAGCTCATCAAAAGTAGTACCCATTTTATGATGCTATTTCATATATCTGTCGAACTTGTGTACTATTAGTTTTGCGCCCAGATTTTGGGCACTCTCTCGCCATAACGTAAGCCTTATGTCGTAATTAAGTTATTTTTAGAATTCTAACACTGCGATTGCATTAACAACTAGTGTATCTATCATTTCCTATACATAATGTATTTTTTAGTAACGTTTATGTATAGTTATTTGGTCAGAATATGTGAGTGACAGAAAAATATCCGGACGTTGTGGGAAAAAGATGCTACGTTAGCACAATGTATAACCACTGATTTCAGCTCTAAATATGCACATTTTCGAACAAAACATAAGTGTATGTATAACCTGATGTTATAGGACTGTCATCTGATGAAGCTTATCAAGGTTAGTCAAAAATTATATATCTTTTGCTGGTTTGTTACGATCGCTAACTTTCGCTGCTGGTAAATGGCTTGTGTTTCTGGCTATTGTGGTAAGCTAATATAATGCTATATTGGGTTTTCGCTGTAAAACACTTAATAAATCGGAAATATTGGCTGGAATCACAAGATGCCTGTCTTTCATTTGCTGTACACCATGTATTTTTCAGAAATGTTTTATGATGAGTATTTYGGTATTTGACGTTGGTGTCTGTAATTACTCTGGCTGCMTCGGTGCRATTTCTGACGMTAGCTGTGATGGTAGCTGCAATGTAAAACTGATTTATAGCTCAAATATGCAAATTTTTTGAACAAAACATAGATTTATTGAATAACATGTTATAAGACTGTCATCTGATGAAGTTGTTTCTTGGTTAGTTTGGTTGGTTCTTGGTTAGTTAGGTTGGTTTTGTGCATGCTACCTGTGCTGTGAAAAATGTCTGTCCTTTTTTGTATTTGGTGGTGAGCTAACATAAATATACGTGGTGTTTTCGCTGTAAAACATTTTAAAAATCGGATTTTTGGATTCACAAGATGTTTATCTTTCAAATGCTGTATTGGACTTGTTAATGTGTGAAAGTTAAATATTTCAAAAATATATATTTTGAATTTCGCGCCCTGCACTTGAGCTGGCTGTTGTCATAACTGTACCGACGTCGGGCTTGCAGTCCAAAGAAGTTAATAACGTACACAATCTACTGGGGAAAGTACCCCCGCCCCGTTCTCCTTTTCTACACCACTGGCTGGACACCGTTCCAAATGTGTTGAGAATCACCACCATGTCAACGCTCCTTGACTGAATGGCCAATGCCTTCCAGGGACCACTCCCCAAAGAAGCCTCCCACTCCCCTGGGAAATGGAGCAGGACAGCTGCTTCTGGTGGATTTAGCGGATGTTACTATCACAAATCCTGCTGTCCAACCATGGAAGCTCGTCACCCGCTGTAGGCCAAATGGAGGAAAGCAGCCTGTGGTGAATGGGGCTTCTTTGGCGTTGGGCAGCTTGGCAACAAATAGTTGCCGAACAGCTCTACAGAGAGGATGGGGTCCATCCAAATCATCTTYGTGCCTGGACCCTGTCCTCGCTGCTCCTCTTGCCTTCGGAGATTCCCACGCCATCGTCCCCCTATCCGGACTCCTTCTGTTTCAGATTTGGCCTCGGACGCGCTCCTCCTCTCACCGACCTCGAGGGTGTCTGAAGCACCGGCTACTCCATCAGCCATAATGGGTTTTGCGGCCGGCGGGAGGCACAAAAACTGCCGAAGCTCCTCTGCAATTCCACCAGCCGTTATCATCAGCAGCTCTATACTGAGAAACATCTTGGCTCCCGGGGTAGAAACCTTGAGCTATCCTGGGTCTTGGGTACAGCACATAACTAGGCCGTGTCCTACTGTTTTACGCTGAGAAGGATTTTAAAGAACTGATTGGAACTCTGAAAGACTCCAACAAGCATCCAATTACTTCAGGACCAGTGCTATCACTGAGTCGTGGCAGTGAAATATTCAGTAGGTTGCTGGCACTACACGACTGTCTAGGAGTCTGTAGTTCTGTTGGAGTTACTTTTGTGGATTACTTTGACACCTTTTGGAAACAGAAAATGCTCTACAGAGAAGATGGGGTCCATCCAAATCATCTTGGTGCCTGGACCCTGTCCCCGCATTTCTCAAGGCTGCGCTGAGACATTGACTTTTCAACATCCTGTGTTCCGCACAGGTAATCCCAACCATAAATTAAAAGCATTATCATCATACTGCAGTTAACCCTGACTCTTGTTTTTATCCACGTCCTCGCTCAAAGGAAATTCCCAATGGTACAGTTCTGGACAATCTTGTATCTATACAAATTCAAGCTAGCCAAATGGTATTTTCAAATAGGGGGTTACCAACTGAGCATAATATTAGAGATTCTGGTTATATCTGAAGCGTGCTAAATAAGACTGTGCTGGATACTGACGTGTCTCTGACTGGTTATAATGTTTTAAGATCTGACAGACTTGGCAGAGGTGGTGGTGTCACCATATGTATCTGTCAAAAACGTCTAACACATTGTGATCTCTACAGCGCCATTGGCTGGTCATCATTGACCTTGCAAAGGCTTAAACACTGGTATTGTTACACCTGCTCTCACTCTTCCTCTCTGGCGCTCGAGGGCGACAGACTGCCTATCATTACGCACACCTGTCACCACCGTTAAACGCACCTGTGCTTCATTGGACCCACCTGGACTGTATCACTATGTTGATTGCCCCTCCTATATCTGTTTATTTGGTTTGATCCCTGTGTCAGCATTAATGTCATAGTGTGTTCCTGTCCAGACACTGTCCTGTTCTGTTCCATGTCTATGGTTAATTAAAGGTTCTCTCTCTGTACCTGCTTCTCGTCCCTGGCGTAGATCCTCACAGAATGCTGACACAACTAAAAGATGCATTTGGGAGTTTCGGTTGGTGATGTCGGGTCTGGGTGCTATCGCCGAGGGAACCGGGGGTACTTCAGCTAGCTCGTCAGGCTTACACGCCATAGCTGGCTTGAGAGGTCATCTTGCCTCGGTGGGCTCAGCAGGCGCCCACACCCACGTCATGCTTCAGCCGGCCTTCAGGCTCCCACGCCTCAGCCGGTTCGTTAGGCTCCCACGCCTCATTAGGATCATCGGGATTTCACGCCCCAGCCGGATCGTCAGGCTCCCACGCCTGAGCCGGCTCACCAGGCTCCTAATTCTCTACCGTATCGTCAGGCTTCTACGCCCCCAGACGGCTTGTCCAGCACCCATGCCTCGGCCGGCCCGTCAGGCTCGCCCAGGTGGGATGCTGGGTGGCGCCCCTAGGGGGGGTACTGTCACGCCTGCTCCCGCTCTCCCTCTCTGGCGCCAGACTGCCTATCATTAGGCACACCTGTCACCATTGTTACGTGCACCTGCGCTTCATTGGACAAACCTGGACTCCATCACTATGTTGATTGCCCTCCTACATTCTGTCCAGATGCTGCCTTGTCCTGTTCCATGACCGTGGTTAATAAAATGTTCACTCCCCAGCTGTTTTTTGTGAAATTCATGTTTCTTTACATAATATGTAATTGTTGTACTGTATGTGTGTCCATAGTTTTGTTCAATGATGTGTTAGTATATGTAATTTGTTTTGTCTGAAACTTTGTTCCCCCTGCTTCTGTTGGACCAGGTCTTTCTTGAAAAAGAGATTTAATCTCAATGAGAAAAACCTGTATAAATACAAAAAATACATCTGTCTCTAAGCAATTTGAATGTCTAGTCCTAAATGTGGGCCTTGGTAATAATGCCCCATTTACGCTAGTGGGAATTTATCACACTCTCTCTGCCTCAACATGTGCTCTTAGCCAATGGTCTGACTTGCTATCTAACTATGCTGAATCTGAATTAGGAATTTTGGGTGATCTTAATCTGGATTGGTTGACTACTATCTCTGACTGCAGTGCTTTTAGTTTGTATGCCCCCAGCTCATGAAACGGCCTTCAGGCCACCTTGAAATTAGACTTGCTGGTCTCCATTGGAAAGTTTAGATGGAGTTTAAGGGAGGTGATATGTGAGAGTTGTGTTTGTTTTGATTAATCTTGTTATATTTATTTATTGTATTGATGTTATTTATTGTATGTTCATGTTTACAGGGCTCCCTTGCAAATTAAACCCAGGTCTCAATGGTGACCAACCCTTAATAAAAAAATAATTAAAACAAAGACTGTAAAAACGGGACACAATACATCTCAGCATTAAGGAGATAGATTCGGTGTAAGGCCCTGTGATAGACTAGCATTCTGTCCAGGGGGTGTACTTTAAGCTGCTTCATGCTACAGAAACAGGAGATAGGCGCCTGCTCCTATGAGTCGTTCCGACTAGCACAAGTCTACTTACTTATTCTGCACAAAAACAGTGAGCCTATCATTATCTTTTTTTTTTTAGAATAAACCTGCAGTTCTCATGAATGACTCAGATGTGAAAGATGAGTTAAAAGACCATGACATAACACAGGGAGCATTACAAGTGTTAACAATTTTGAAAATTGACCACTTCTGAAATGTGTGATTGTAAAAACACAGCAACAGTCTATGGAGCATCTAGAGACACAGCAACAGTCTATGGAGCATCTCTCTCTCTCTCTCTCTCTCTCTCTCTCTCTCTCGTCTTCCTTCTCTCTCTCTCTCTCTCATTTTCTCTCTTCTCTGCTCTCCTCTCTCTCTATCTCCTCTCATCTCGCTCTCTCTCTCTCCTCTCTCTCATCTCTCTCGTCACTTCACTCTCTACTCTCTCTCATCTCCTCTCTTCTCATCATCTCCTCTCTCTCTCTCTCTCTCCTCTCTCATCATCTCTCTCTTCTTCTCTCTCTTCTCTCGTCTCTCTATACTCTTCTCTCTCTCTCTCTCTTCTCTCTCTCTACTCTCTACCTCTCTTCTCCATCTCTCTCTCTCTCTCTCTTACTATATATATATATATATATATAAATTTATATATATTATTATATTTATATATAGACTCACCTTCCTCCGGTATGATGTGAAGGGTGACGGTGAGACCGGCATCTTTGATGAGCTTGACAATGTCAGCGTGGGGCATGCTGATGATGGACTGCCCATTGACAGCCAGGATCCGGTCACCCACCTTCAGGCTCCCGCAGCGGTCTGCCGGGCTGCTCTCGATGATACGACCGATCTTATGGGGCACAGCTAGTAGGGTGGTAGCAGCAATGGTTGAAATGTTAGAAAAAGGAAGAATATGCGGGTTGTCAAGTGCTGGACAGAAGAAGAAACCATTGTGGGAGCATACTATAGAAGAATCAAATCAAATGTTATTAGTCACATGTGCTGAATACAACCTTACAGTGAAATGCATACTTACGAGCCCCTAACCAACAATGCAGTTAAAAAATATATATGAATAAGAAAAATAAATAAAAGGAATAAGTAATTAAAGAGCAGCAGTAAAATAACAATAGCGAGACTATATACAGGGGGGTACAGGTACAGAGTCAATGTGCAGGGGCACCGGTTAGTTGAGGTAATATGTACTGTAGGTAGAGTTATTAAAGTGACTATGCATAGATGATAACAACAGAGAGTAGCAGTGGTGGAAAATGGGAGGAAGGGGGGCAATGCAAATAGTCTGGGTAGCCCTTTGATTAGATCTTCAGGAGTCTTATGGCTTGGGGGTAGAAGCTGTTCAGAAGCCTCTTGGACCTAGACTTGGTACTTCGATACTGCTTGACGTACGGTAGCAGAGAGAACATTCTATGACTAGGGTGGCTGGAGTCTGACAATTTTAAGGGCCTTCCTCTGACACTGCCTGGTATAGAGGTCCTGGATGGCAGGAAGCTTGACCCCATGTACTGGGCCAAACGCACTACCCTCTGTAGTGCCTTGTGGTCGGAGGCCGAGCAGTTGCCATACCAGACAGTGATGCAACCAGTCAGGGCGCTCTCGATGTTGCAGCTGTAGAACATTTTTGAGGACCCATGCCAAACTTATCAGCCTCCTGAGGGGGAATAGATTTGTCGTGTCGTCTTCACAACTGTCTTGTTGTGCTTGGACCAGGTTAGTTCGCTGGTGAAGTGAACACCAAATAACTTGAAGCTCTCAACATTCTCACATAGGTGTTCCTTTTGTCCAGGTGGGAAAGGGCAGTGTGGAGTGCAATAGAGATTGCATCATCATTGGAACTGTTGGGGTGGTATGCAAATTAGTGGGTCTAGGGTTTCTGGGATAATAGTGTTGATGTGAGCCATAACCAGCCTTTCAAAGCACTTTATGGCTACAGATGTGAGTGCTATGGGTCAGTAGTAATTTAGGCAGGTTACCTTAGTGTTCTTGGGCACAGGGACTATGGTGGTCTGCTTAACTTCTTGGAACTATAGGGGGTGCTGTTCCGCATTAGCATATTTGTGTCTCCAAATTAAACTGCCTCGTGCTAAATTCTTGATCGTACAATATGCATATTATTGTTATTATTGGATAGAAAACACCTTCTAGTTTCTATAGAAGTTGGAAGATCCAAAGCTCTCCCTCGCCCTCCATTTGGCAAATCTGACCATAATTCCATGGAAGCACCAGTGACTAGATGAATAAAAAGTGGTCAGATGACGCAGATGCTAAGCTACAGGACTGTTTTGCTAGCACAGACTGGATTATGTTCCGGGATTCCTCCAATGGCATTGAGGAGGAACACACATCTGCCATTGGCTTCATCAATAAGTGCATCGATGACGTCGTCCCCACGTGACCGTACGCACATACCCCAACCAGAAGCCATGGATTACAGGCAGCATCCGCACTGAGCTAAAGGCTAGAGGTGCCCCTTTCAAGGAACGGGAGTCTAACCCGGAAGCTTATTAGAAATCCCACTATGCCCTCCGACGAACCATCAAACAGGCAATGTGTCAATACAGGACTAAGATCGAGTCGTACTACACTGGCTCTGACCTCATCAGATGTGGTAGTGCCTGCAAACCATTACAGACTACAAAGGAGCACAGCCGAAGCTGCCCAGTGACACAAGCCTACCAGACGAGCTAAACTACTTCTATGCTCGCTTCGAGACAAATAACACTGAAACATGCATGAGAGCACCAGCTGTTCCAGAAGACTTTATGATCACGCTCTTCGCAGCCGATGCGAGTAAGACCTTTAAACAGGTCAACATTCCCAAGGCCGTAGGGCCAGACAGATTACCAGGATGTGTATGCGAGCATACGCTGACCAATGGCATGTTGTTTCACTGACATTTTCAACCTCTCCCTATCCGAGTCTGTAAAACCAACATGTTTTAACCTCTAACGAGCCTCTACCCGGGTCCGGGAGCACCCCCATCCCCCACACACTGATTAGCATAGCTAGCATAGCTTCACAAGTAGATAGTAGCATCTAAATATCATTAAATCACAAGTCCAAGACACCAGATGAAAGATACAGATCTTGTGAATAAAGCCACCATTTTCAGATTTTTAAAATGTTTTACAGGGAAGACAAAATATGTAAATCTATTAGCTAAACACGTTAGCAAAATACACCACTATTCTAACTCCATCAGTTTCTTACTCCTTCAGGTGCTATCACCAATTCGGCTCAACTAAGATATTGATATCCACTAACCAAGAAAAACCTCTTCAGATGACAGTCTGATAACATATTCATGGTATAGGATTAGTTTTGTGTAGAAAAAAGTGCATATTTCAGGTAGAAATCACAGTTTACAATTGCACCGACCATCGCAAATCGACTAGAATTACTAGATAGAGCAACGTGTATGACCAATTTACTCATCATAAACATTTCATAAAAATAGACAAGCATAGCAATGGAAAGACCAGTTTTGTGATTTCAGACCATATTTCAGATTTTCTAAGCGTTTTTTCAGCGAAAACACAATAAATCGATAAGTTAGCATACCACATGTGCAAACGTTACCAGAGCATCGATTCCAGCCAAAGAGCGCTATAACGTAATCACCGCCAAAATATATTCATTTTTCACTAACCTTCTCAGAATTCTTCCGATGACACTCCTGTAAACATCATTTTACAATATACATATACAGTTTGTTCGAAAAGGTGCATATTTAGCCATACAAAACCGTGGTTACACAATAAAAATACTAGGAAATCAAGCTCAATATGTCTGACGTCATCTATCAGAGTGATCTAGTTTAATTGAAAGCTAATCATATACTTGACTAAAAATACAGGTTGACAGCAATCGAAAGACAAATTAGTTCTTAATGCAACCGCTGATTTACATTTTTAAAATTATCCTTACTTTTCAATACAGGGTTGGCCAAGTGAAGCTATACCAAACAAAATGGCGAAATATGCGTTTAAAATATTTCGACAGAAAACGATTTATCATATTAAATATTGCTTACTTTGAGCTGTTCTTCCATCAGATTCTTGGGCAATGTATCCTTTCTATGTTTATAACGTATTTTGGTCGATAGATGTCCTCTGTCTTCGAAATGTCCACCACCAACGACGACACCCCAAAACGTGTCCAAACTTTCAGAGTGCACAACAAAAATTCCTCAAAATCGCACTAAACGGATATAAATTGCTATAAAACGGTTCAAATTAACTACATTATGATGTTTTTAACAAACTATAACGACTGAAAACATGACCGGAGAAATATTGCTGGTTAGACAACGATTTGGAACGAGGCAAGTCCGATGGCCTTCACGCTTCAGCGCACGACGAGAAAGGACGGTCTCTATACATTTTGGTCTTTTATAATGGCTGTGAATGTCCCATCGATTCCATTGAAAACGTGATGACGTACAGACACCCAGAGGAAGACGTAGGCAGTGTCGGTTTCTTCATAGCATTCACTGTCGCCTTAAAAAACAGACCCCAGATCAGAGGTAAAATTTCTGAAATCTGAACCCGTCATGAAAAGTGCTGTAGATTGTTCTGT
>NC_036855.1:65419094-65423453 GCF_002910315.2 Salvelinus sp. IW2-2015
TTTGTATGCATCTCTGTGTGTGGAGTATAGGTGGTCCAGAGTTATTTTCCCTCTGGTTGCACATTTAACATGCTGATAGAAATTTGGTAAAACTGGTTTAAGTATCCCTGCATTAAAGTCGCCAGCTACTAGGAGCGCTGCCTCTGGGTGAGAGTTTTCTTGTTTGCTTATGGCAGAATACAGCTCATTGAATGCTATCTTAGTGCCAGGCTCTGACTGTGGTGGTATGTAAACAGCTACAAAGAATATAGATGAAAACTCTCTCGGTAGGTAGTGTGGTCTGCAGCTTAGCATGAGAAACTCTACCTCAGGCGAGCAATAGCTAAAGACTTCTTTAGATATCGTGCACCAGCGGTTCTTTACAAAAATACATAGATCGCCGCCCCTTGTCTTACCAGACGCTGCTGTTCTATCCTGCCGGTACCAGCCAGCTGTATGTTGATATTGTCGTCGTTCAGCCACGACTCTGTGAAGCATACGATGTTACAGTTTTTAATGTCCCATTGGTAGTTTAATCTTCCAAGTAACTCGTCCATTTTATTGTTCAAAGATTGTATGTTTGCTTGAGGGAAGTGGGGGTTTATTCGATTGCCTCCTACTTCTCAGAAGGCAGCCCGCTCTCCGGCCTCTCTTTCTCCGCCTCCTCTTCACGCAGATCACTGGGGTCAGGGCCTGTTCCAGAGGGAGCCGTATGTCCTCCGCCTCGGGCTCGTCAGAGTCGTGAATGAAGAGAAAGGATTCTGCTATTCTCTGGTGAGTATTCGCAGTCCTGACGTCTAGAAGTTATTTTCGGTCATAAGAGACGGTAGCGGCAACTTTATGTATAAAAATAGTAAAAAAAATAAGTTACAAACAACGCAGATAAATTAACAAAAAAACACAATCGGTTGGGGGCACGTAAAACGTCTGCCTTCTGCTCCGGCGCCATCTTATAATAGGGGTTGAATGGGAAAGATAAAATATTTAAGTGCCTTTGAATGGGGTATGGTTGTAGGTGCCAGGTGCACCGGTTTGTGTCAAGAACTGCAATGCTGCTGCAACAGTTTCCCTTGTGAATCAAGAAGGGTCTATAGCTCAAAGGACAGTCAACTGGACAAAACTGTGGGAAGCATTGGAGTCAACATAATGGACTATTACTTGGAATTGGAGCATCCGCCTTGTTTTATTCTAGAACAACCCTCAGAGTGAGACATACAGTGCATTCGGAAAGGATTCAGGCCCATTGACCTTTTCCACATTTTGTTACGTTACATCCTTATTCTAAAATTTATGAAAATACATTTTCCCTCAGCAATCTACACACAATACCCCATAATGACAGAGTGAAATGTAACGGTTCTCCTCTTCTTCCGAAGAGGAGGAGCAAGGATTCAACCAAAATGCAGCGAGGTGTGATGACATATTGAAATTTATTTAAAGACGAACACGAAAAACACTTGGAAAATTACAAAATAACAAAACGACGTAGACAGACCTGAACATGGAACTTACATAACTACACGAAGAACTCACGAACAGGAACAGACTACATCAAACGAACGAACAACCGAAACAGTCCCGTGTGGTGCGCAGACACAGACACGGAAGACAATCACCCACAAACAAACAGTGAGAACAGCCAACCTATATATGATTCTCAATCAGAGGAAATGAATAACACCTGTCCCTGATTGAGAACCATATAAGGCTAATTAACCAACACACTCCCACATAGAACAAACAACACAGACTGCCCATCCCAACTCACGCCCTGACCAACTAAACACATACAAAACAATAGAAAACAGGTCAGGAACGTGACATGAAAACAGGTTTTTAGAAATGTATCAAATGTATAAAAAAACAAAACAGAAACACCTTATTTACATAAGTATTTAGACCCTGCATCCTGCATCCTGTTTCCATTGAGAGAGAAAAATGAACGGAGAAAAGTACAAAGAGATCCTTGATAAAAACCTGTTCCAGAGCACTCAGGACCTCAGACCGGGGCAAAGGTTCACCTTTCAACAGGACAACAACCCTAAGCACACAGCCAAGACAACGCAGGAGTGGATTCGGGACAAGTCTCTGAATGTCCTTGAGTGGCCCAGCCAGAGCCCGGACTTGAACTCGATCTAGCATCTCTGAAGAGACCTAAAAATAGCTGTGCACCGACGGTCCCCATCCAACCTGACAGAGCTTGAGAGGATCTGCAGAGAAGGATGGGAGAAACTCCCTAAATACAGGTCTGTCAAGCTTGTAGCTTTATTCCCAAGAAGACTCGAGGCTGTAATCTCTTCCAAAGTTGCTTCAACTATACTGAGTAAAGCGTCTAGATACTTATGTAAATGTGACATTTCAGTTTTGTATTTGTAATAAATTAGCAAAAAAACTGTCAGTATGGAGCGTTGTGTGACGATTGATGAGGGGGAAAAAATGATTTACTCCATTTAAGAATAAGGCTGTAACGTAATAAAGTGTTGAAAAGACAAGCGGTCTGAATACTTTCAGAATGCACTGTATAATCACTTTAGTAGTTTTACTTTAGTAATTATATTTCTATGGTACGTGAGAAAGAATGTATGACTCACTGATGATGGCAGCGTTCTCCGGTCGGTTCAGCGAGCTGATGATAACAAAGCCAAAGCCTTCGTTCTCCTTGCGGTGGATGATGACATCACTGGTCTGCAGGTGGACGGCACCCTCCAGGGGGGAGGTGACGGAGGGCGGCAGGAAGTTGTCGGGGGTGACAGAACAGGAAGCTGAGGCGGCGTCGCTGTGTGGGGAGCTGTGCTGCGTGGACACGGAGCCAGGGCTACGGCCGTTCACCCCTAACACCTCACCTACAGAAGGCAGCATAGGGGGAGAGAAAGAGAGAGTGTGTTTTTTTTTGCCCCTCCTTCTGTAGTGTACATTACTCACCAGGGAATTAGATTCTCTTCCGGATCTTCAGGCTGACCTGGCCGTTGTATATTGTGTAAGGTGTGTATAGTGTATAGTACTGTACAATACATTATAGTAGTGATTAGTTTCTACTCTGTAGTGTACAATACTCACTGGGGAAGTGGACTCTCCTCCGGACCGCCAGGCTGACCTGGCCATTGCGAGCGGCGGCGTGCATCAGGTCGATCACGTATCTGTGTGGTTTCCCAGCAACCACCATCTTATCCACGGAGATGAGCTCGTCCCCGGGTCGAAGTCGTCCGTCGCGTTCTGCAGGAGTGTTCTCTATGATCGCCCCGATCACAATCTGTTCAACGACAATCTATATTAGCAGCATATATATATATCTACAGTGTATATATATATATATATATATATATATATATATATATATATATATTCAGCGAGCTGATGATAACGAAGCCAAAGCCTTCGTTCTCCTTGCGGTGGATGACGACATATACACAGGCCATTTTTTGCGGCACTAGTCTGGCTGTAACTCACAATGTATGTCTAGTAACGTAATTTTAAAAATCTAAATCAGCGGTTGCATTAATAACCAATGCATCTTTCATTAGCTGTCCAACCTGTATTTTTTTGTCAATCTAATCGATAAATAATCGTAAACATAGGTGCCTTTCCAAGATGGCGCCGGCCAGAATGCATGCCATGTTTTGACAGATTACATTGCATAAGCACGATTTGTGATGCTAAATATGCAGATTTTCGAACAAACTCTATATGCATTGTGTAATATGATGTTACAGGACTGTCATCTGAAGAATTCTGAGAAGGTTAGTGAAAAAATTAATATATTTTGGTGGCGATAACGTTATCGCCCCTTTTGCCTTGATTCAATGCTGGGTGATGTTAGCTCATGTGGTATGCTAATATAACGATATATTGTTTTTTCGCTGTAAAACACTAAGAAAATCTGAAATATTGTCTGGATTCACAAGATCTGTGTCTTTCAATTGCTGTATGCTGTGTATTTTTCAGAAATGTTTAGGATGAGTATTTTGGTAATTGACGTCGTCTCTGTAATTATTTCGGCTGCTTCCAACGCTATTTCAGATTGCAGCTGCAATGTAGAACTGTGATTTATACCTGAAAATGCAAATTTTTCTAAAAAACATATGCTATACCATAAATATGTTATCAGACTGTCATCTTATGAAGTTGTTTCTTGGTTAGTGGCTATATATATCTTTATTAGTCGAATTAGTGATAGCTACTGATGCAGAAAAAAATGGTGGAGAAAAAAAGTTGTGTCTTTTGCTATCGTGGTTAGCTAATAGATTTACATATTGTGTCTTCCCTGTAAAACACTTAGAAAATCTGAAATATTGTCTGGATTCACAAGATCTGTGTCTTTCAATTGCTGTAGGCTGTGTATTTTTCAGAAATTTTAGGATGAGTATTTTGGTATTGACGTCG
>NC_036855.1:65423478-65438091 GCF_002910315.2 Salvelinus sp. IW2-2015
CACAACAGTGTATATACGTGATAATTCAATACGTGTTATATATACATACAGTTATATATTAATATAATATATATAATATATATTATAATATAATATCACACTTAGTATACAAACATTAAGAACGCCTGCTATGATTCCAGAATAGACCTGACCGGTGGATTCCGTGTGAAAGCTATGATCCTTATTTATGTGACTTGTTTTAAATCCACTTCCAATCCAGTGTAGATGAAGGGAGAAAGTAGGGGACATGCTCTGTTTAGCTGTCCTATTAACGACAGACCTCACGCTTAGAAGTACATGAAAGTATTAATTTTATCTCTCGATACATAAATTAGACTCAACGTCTACCCTCTGCATTAACTACTTTCTATCTCTCTCTTTATTCAACTAACTTAGCACAATTTATCTCTGCAGTGCTGGGTGACAACATGTCAGTTCATGCTGCAAAGAACTCTGATTAAATGGAGGATGTCATAATGAAAGTTAAGTCTATGAAGATCAGTGAGGAACATGACTCCTAGTTTTGTATGAAGTCAATTACCCAAGGAGACAGAAGTATAGCTGTCTCAGCACCCTACAAGAGTGCCTGAGTAGCCTACTGTAGAACCTTCAATTGCAAACAATCTGTTTTATCAATATGTATTACTGCCATAATACATTAGATATTTTATTAAAAAGATATTGTGTTTAATTTTGTCAACTTATTGCATTTTAATACTTGGAAATTCACTGGGAGGCTAGGTCGTCCATCTCCTCCTCTTGAGATCCTCCACTCCTGCCTGACACCCATAACTCTTCATCGTGCAGTTTGCGCCAGACTGGGCAATTTGGAATTTTAGTTTAGACGGATACACTACCAAAACCAGACTTCGATGTTCATATCTCTCAGATGACCACCGATGGTTGACACAGTTAGCATGCTATTTCTGTCTAAAACATCTCCCCAAAAAACCCTGAGTTTACGTAGAAAAGCGGTCGTTGCTTGACCCTCAAAACCTGTGCGCTGTGTTGCGAATAGGTGACAACCACAGCGCTACAGTTGTCTTATCTATTACATTAAGACGAGATGTGTTCATCCACACACACTGGAACAAACCTCTTGGATCATCTGTACCTTACCACAGAATAGTATCAGCATATCAATCTATACTAGAGCTAGCACCAAGAGTGCGAGATCATACTGGAAAACTTGAACAATAGCTATACTTAGCAAGGACAAATTCACTGCTGTGCATTAATTTACTTGTAAATTAGTCTGAATAAGATTGATATTAAAACTCACAAAAACCCCTCGGTGCCACCCAGTGCTAAATGTCTTATAACTCACAAGTGTACCGTTAACTCTAACCTGCGGATTTGGCTAATCAGGAATGAGTTGACCAGCTAATGGTGTACGCTTACAGTCCATTGCTTAACTGATGATAGGACATGCCGTTATGCAGTTAAGATAGCTGAACTGAAATTCAAAACAAAATTAACAGTCTTCTCCGCGCTACACAGTTAGATGTACAGATTCTGGTGATTGCTTTATTCAGTCCACCACTTTTTCTTATCGAAAAATGAATCCCTGTACCACTGGCAGACTGCTGGCTTCTTCATGCTCCACCTCCAAGCATGTTTCGCTACTGCTACACTTGCAGGACATTTTAGTCCCGCAAGAAGAGTAATTCATGGATTATTTCTGGAGAATAGGCAAAAATTATATATTTTTTAGACAAAACGTTTATGGTGACAGATAAGTTGTCCAGTTTGATCTTCCAGTAATTAGGCCCTACAGTGCCAAACCCAGTGCGCACCGCACCCAACACTTATATATCTGAGTTAGTTGATGAGTGCAATGAGGCCGGTTGGATTGAATGATAGTTAAAGGCAATTGAATGTCAACTGAATCAGTCAAAATTTCATGAAAGAGCGCGACACATTTGATTGACAAAGAAAAGAAAGCGCCCCGTTTGATATCAGCTAGATGAGCCCGCACACTCCATACAGTTAAATGTACCGCACATGTGGATAGCCATAGGAAATTAATCATATTGAGCACCATGCCTATGAGCTATAGAAGACATCTCTGAGAGCTAGACTTTATTTACATTTTTCAAATAAAGAGACCTTCCAAAGGAATCCTGAACAGGACCTTGTCTTTAATCTAAAACTTGGAAATAATTGGACGGTCCAAAGCTGTTCAATCACTGATGTTAAATTTTTTTCATAGAACCATCTCAAACAATCGCAATAGTCTTCCGTGAACTTTATAAAGAAGTCATACACAGTTTACTGGACTGGTCAACCACTCCCCCAGTGAATTGATCCAATAATTTTGATAATTGTCGTGGGTGTGTCTCTCTTATGGATCGAAAATACGTTCAATAAATCACCACCAGGCCATTCAACAACCAGATGTATGATCCTAAAGATAAACAACGAGCATACCAATAAAGAATCGGAGTGCAAGTAATTTATGGGCGTCGTCTAGCGTGTCTTAACTCATATTAGTCCTTATTCATCATATCAGCTTGAGATGCAACCGAGCATGAAGGATGTCTCCCCTAGCTTCATTTAAGTATTTTGCGCCGTGAACATCGACGACGTCCTAACGTCCAGACGCTCATACTATGAGCGAGTGTGACACACTCAGGAAGATCCCGCTTCCCTTCTTAAGGCACATGCATACTATTATAAACATCCATCTGTTAGAGCATGTGAGAACCATATAATCTATGACCCAGTCTTGTGAATTGTGACTATGTGTCGGAATTATTAACAAGTAAAGAGTTAGATAAAGCGAGAGCATCAATGAAAACGAAAAAAGATCAGTGGTATATTGCAAATCTCATTGATGAGATGGTGCATGAAAGTGTGGTGGAAATAATTTAATATTCCAGTGTATTTAAATTTCCAGGTCCTTTCGATAATAGTTTCCTCTATATTTGCATGTACTTTTTATCACTATGGAGTATTTCCCCTTTAAGTGTAAATTCCAGTTTTGCAGTTGCATACGGAGCATGTTGGTGTTTCTTCGAGGGTCACGAGAACTCAAAGCACTATCAAACATCCAACGCTCACTACAGTCTAGCGCTTGAGTAGTCCTTGATATCGCCCCGAAGAAAGTCGACAGCACACGTTTTACCACCCACCATACATAGCATTTAATTCGACATTTTTTTTGGACAAAAGGGACCTCAGCACCTGACCAAAGCTAATCACTGTATTGGGATGTGAAACGCTAGTACCCACAACAGTTTCAAAGAGTGTATTTGATGAGATCTTTTTAGCCATCCATATGTGTATTCGCTGACGTGGGAGTATGATTCCCATGTGAAAATCGTTCAATTAAGCCATTTGAGATCTTGTCCTAAAATTACGACTCGAATGTCTTTGCCTTTTGCTTACCCTACGGCAGCATTAATATTACTTTGATCAAACACTGAACAAAAGTCTCGCCGTTTATAGCATCATACCAACCAATGTATTGTCTTACACAAACACTTAGTATACCTCATTAAATATTAGAAAGAAAAATCATAATCAAGCGGCAAAAACATGCCCTAAATGAGCAATTAACGATAGCCACCTATGAGTGACATCTGTTTCGCAAGATCATAGACTTCCCCGAGACCGTATTTTTGTCAATCTAATTGAAATCAGACCACAAATAATCGTAAGACATTATGGTGAAGCCAAACTTTTCTCAAGAAAACGGATGTCGTCCCTCATACTCTGCGACCTAGTTGAAAAGTTGTGGCTCTTATTTTCCCTTTGAATTTTTTAGTAAACATAGTACTGTTATCTTATTATTGCTTATATTCACAAAGCACTTACGCAGATACATCTACTGAGTGCCTCTAAATATTGCAAGCATCTTTTCCAGTTACGGAACTTAAGAAGAGCGTCTACTCATGGGATAAAAGCTGAGATTGTTAACGAATTAACTTCATTTAGTAGAAGTGTCTCTTCCGCCTACTAGTGTGTGACTCATCACTCTCGTACTTGTATATTCTACGAGGAAGTGGTTGGACACGTGAATCATGCCTACCGAACAGTTATTAAGTACGTTATTTATTTTTTGTTATCCACACCGATATCTTAGACAGCACTGGCCCGATTTTGACTAAACGCTGGGTGAATATTAATGCGTACCTTGTAGGTATCA
Organism: Salvelinus sp. IW2-2015; assembly: GCF_002910315.2. Classification (NCBI taxonomy): domain Eukaryota; kingdom Metazoa; phylum Chordata; class Actinopteri; order Salmoniformes; family Salmonidae; genus Salvelinus; species Salvelinus sp. IW2-2015. The sequence continues at coordinate 65,427,629 of NC_036855.1, forward strand.
CCGCATGCCCTATCTCCTGTGGTTTACCAAGTCTCGAAAATCGAGGAAGCCGGAGTGTTATCACTTGAGCAAGGCTGATGCGTTGTGAGCATAAGTCATTACCATTGCTTCGTAAGTTTGTATCTTAACACGTCTAGAGAGCACCCTTCACAACCTCTCAATTCAGGATGTCTGCATTCATAACACGTATTACAGCGGAAGACTTTCCATTCCTATCAGTATGAATCCCATGCCTGAGTAGGAATTCTATATGTGCTGTTTCTCAAGGCCCTAATCGAGTAATAAGTATACCTCACTGTCAATTGTATCATGCTCCTCTCAGTATTAACATCATTATAATAAATTATGATTCTGAAAAAAACATACCACGTAAATGAGTGAATGTAGAATATCCTCAGACTATAAGTGAAATCTTTTCGTAATGTGACATTTTTTCCGACGGTGGCTGAAGGCCCTAAATTGGGTTCTATATAGTTAGATAATGTTTAGCAACAACACATGTTGAGTGGCTTTTCAATTCGTATGGACTAGAGCCTAATGTTGCAATTATAGATAAAGAGAAGAGAGTGGGTTGTGAAGAGGGAGATGGATACTTTGATTTTGCCAATGGCCCTTTATCATGATTTGTTTGCTACTTCCCGTAATCAGATTTGAAGACTTGTGTATCATTTGTATTCTCTGGATCCCAGTACGAAGGAAGTAGAGTGCAACAGCATACCCATTAACTTTCAAGCATTGCACTAACGCTACGGTTGAGCAAATTGCCCTAGTGGGTATTTCAGTTAGCGTCTTCTCCTTTGTAATGTGTCTTTAATATACATTCACAATTGGAGTGATTGGAACTACTCGCATTTCCCTAGCTGAATTCCACCGATCTAACTATTTTCAAACCACTTCCTAGAAAGCTCCACAGCGAGAACGTGTGCGTGATGTTCTAGAAAGCTTTAAGTGCGTAACATAATCCGATAACCTGTATTTTGTACCAAATAACATTGCAAATTTTTACTTACTAATAAAAGAAAATACATAAATTCTCCAAATCAATTATTATACCTAAATATATTATCAAGACCTACTTGTCATGAACTGTCTATAGTCTGACAAGGTTGCTTATTCTTTTATTCCCGTGTACGAGTGGGATTGCTGATAGGGCATCGCCAACTGATATATCTACCTACATGTAAATAGAATGTTCTAAACCCAAATATCAGTTATTAAAAATGATTGAACAGAATAAGAGATTGGTTACACCCAAATAGCACCTACTTGGAAGGGTATAACTCAAAAAGAGTGAAAAAAAAGAAAAATTAAATTGCTTCAATGAGTGCAGAGGAAAATTTCTACAAAAATAGTGGTGTCTTTTCCTCAATTAGTGTCGTGTTAGCTTAAGTATATCGAATTTATCATATTGATGTTCCATTTGTTCCCATTCAGTTCAATCTATGACAGGCGTGTAGATAGAATCTGAGGTATTAATGATCTGAAGCAACAGTTTACGAATGCCATTTTCACTCAGTATAGTACTTACAATTTTGCCCTGCTACAGTTGACCGCGCGCTACGTGCTAGCAATTTTTGACCTCCCAACTGAAAATCTGTTTTTAGCCGCAAGAGCATGACAGACTACTAGCGCTCTTCTGAGGTGTTGGCTGTAAAATGACAGATCAAAGCAAATGGTGTCATCATTGCTCAACACGGATATCTCAGATTCAAATTCAACATCTTGACGTTTAGTCTGCTTGTCTCAAAGTGCAGGACTGCTCCCTTCTTAATCATGTGTAGGACCTGCTGTATACCTCTCTGTAATTATTCCGGCTGCTTCCAACGCTATTTCAGATTGCAGCTGCAATGTAGAACTGTGATTTATACCTGAAAAATGCACATTTTTCTAAAAAAACACATGCTATACCATAAATATGTTATCAGACTGTCATCTTATGAAGTTGTTTCTTGGTTAGTGGCTATATATATCTTTATTTAGTCGAATTAGTGATAGATACTGATGGAGTAAAAAACTGGTGGAGTAAAAAAAGTAGTGTCTTTTGCTAACGTGGTTAGCTAATAGATTTACATATTGTGTCTTCCCTGTAAAACATTTTAAAAATCAGAAATGATGGCTGGATTCACAAGAAGTGTATCTTTCATCTGGTGTCTTGGACTTGTGATTTAATGATATTTAGATGCTAGTATTTACTTGTGACGCTAGCTAGGCTATGCTAGTCAGCTTTTTTACTGTGGGGGGTGCTCCCGGATCCGGGATGAGTACCAAGTAAAAGTTAAAGAAGGATTTTAACACCTTGAGACATGGATTGCGCATGTCCCATTCAGAGGGTGAATGGGAAAGACAACAGATTTAAGTGCCTTTGAATGGTGTATGGTAGTAGGTGCCAGGTGCAACAGTTTATGTCAAGAACTGCAATGCTGCTGGGTTTTTCATGCTCAACAGTTTCCCATGTGAATCAAGAATGGTCCACCACCCAAAGGACATCCATAGAAAATTCCAAATAGTCTACTACATAATGGACTATTACTTGGAACTGGAGCATTCGCCTTGTTGTATTAATTCATTAATTAATTGTAACGTAACAAAATGTGGAAAAAGTCAATGGGTCTAAATGCTTTCCAAATGCACTGTATTTCTCACGCTGAGGGTTGTTCTAGAATACAACAAGGCGAATGATCCAGTTCCAAGTAATAGTCCATTATGTAGTAGACCCTTTGGAATTTTCTGTTAATTAAGTAACTAATTACCTAATTAATTAATAATTAATGAACATGCACCTGTGGAACTTGGGACACTAAAGAGGCCTTTCTACTGACTTTGAAAAACACCAAAAGAAAGATGCCCAGGGTCCCTGCTCATCTGCGTGAACGTGCCTTAGGCATGCTGCAAGGAGGCATAAGGACTGCAGATGTGTCCCGAGGCAATAAATGGCAATGTCCGTACTGTGAGACGCCTAAGACAGTGCTACAGGGAGACAGGACGGACAGCTGATCATCCTCGCAGAGGCAGACCACGTGTAACAACACCTGCACAGGATGGGTACATCTGAAAATCACACCTGCGGGACAGGTACAAGATGGCAACAACAACTGCCCGAGTTACACCGGGAACACACAATCCCTCCATCAGTGCTCAGACTGTTTGCAATAGGCTGAGAGAGGCCGGACTGAGGGCTTGTAGGCCTGTTGTAAGGCAGGTCCTCACCAGACATCACCGGCAACAACGTCGCCTGTGGGCACACACCCACCATCACTGGACCAGATAGGACTGGCAAAAAGTGCTCTTCACTGACGAGTCACAGTTTTCTCTCACCAGGGGTGATGGTCAGATTCGTGTTTATCATCGAAGGAATGAGCGTTACACCGAGGCCTGTACTCTGGAGCAGGAACAATTTGGAGGTGGAGAGTCAAGGTAGATTGTCCAGGTAGCTATTTTGTTATAGTCCAGATAGCTATTTAACTAACTATTTAGCAGTCTTATGGCCTGGGGGTAGAAGTTGTTCAGAGTCCTTTTGGTTCCAGACTTTTCTTTGTGGTAGCAGAGAACACAATCTATGACTAGGGTGACTGGAGTCTTTGACAATTGTTTGGGCCTTCCTCGGACACTGCCTAGTATATAGGTCTTGAATGGCAGGAAGCTTGGCCCCAGTGATGTACTGGGCCGTACGAACTACCCTCTGTAGCGCCTTACGGTCAGATGCCGAGGCGTTGCCATACCAGGCGGTGATGCAAACAGTCAGGATGCTCTCAATGGTGCAGCTGTAGAACTTTTTGAGGATCTGGGGACCCATGACAAATCTTTTCAGTCTCCTGAGGGTGAAAAGGTGTTGTCATTTCCCCTTCTCGACTGTCTTGGTGTGTTTGGACCATGATAGTTTGTTGGTGATGTGGACAACAAGGAACTTGAAACTCTCGACCCGCGACCCTACAGCCCCGTTACCTTTTCTTGTTGTCCACGATCAMCTCCTTTGTCTTGCTGAGGTTCAGGGAGAGATTGTTGTTCTGCCAGGTCTTTGACCTCCTCCCTGTAGTTGGTCTCATAGTTGTCAGTGATCAGGCTTACCACCGTCGTGTCATCAGCAAACTTAATAATGGTGTTGGGGTCGTGTGCGGAAATGCAGTCGTGGGTGACCAGGGAGTACAGGAGGGGATTAAGCACGCACCCCTGAAGGGCCCCCGCATTGAGGGTCAGCGTAGCAAATGTGATGTTGCCTATCCTCACCACCTGGGGGTGGCCCGTCAGGAAATCCAGAATCCAGTTGCCGAGGCAGGTGATCAGTCCCATGGTCCATAGCTTATTGATGAGCTTGGAGGGCACTATGGTGTTGAACGCTGAGTTGTAGTCAATAAACAGAATTCTCACATATGTCTCCCTCTTGTCTAGGTGGGAAAGACCAGTGTGGAGTGCAATACAGATTGCGTCATCTGGGGATCAGTTGGGGCGGTATGCGAATTTGAGTGTCAATGTGAGCCATGGCCAGCCTTTCAAAGCATTTCATTCCTACAGGAGTGCTACGAGGCGATAGTAATTTTAAAAGGTTACCATGGCGTTATTGGGCACAGGGACTATGGTAGTCTGCTTGAAACATGTAGATATTACAGACTGGGTAAAGAAGAGGTTGAAAATATTAGTGAAGACACTTGCCAGCGCATGCTGGTAATACGTCTGGCTCTGCAGCCTTGTGAATTAACATTAAAAGGTTATCACCTGTTTAACGGTCTTACTCACATCGGCTAGAGAGAGCGTGATTATACAGTCATCCGGTTTAATTTGATTATATGCGTGTAAAATTACGTTAAGTGTGTGTTATAGTGTATGTGGGTATTATGGTGTTAGGTGTGTATTTTATGATGTTAGGTGGGCATTATATGTTGTTGTTAAGTGTGTAGGCAGCAGCAGGCAGCAGGTGTGTTAAATGAGGATATACGTGCTTGTGTGAGATGTGTATTACATGTTGTTAGGTTTGCTTGTATTATGGTGTGTTAGGTATGCATTATATGGTGTGTGTGTGTGTTGTCCAGCCCGTCCCATACGAGCCTTGTCACGGGCGTCCGGACTCACAGCCTGCACGGCCTCGTCTCCCCCCAGGATGCGGAAGCCAAACCCAGTCTTCTCCCTCAACAGGTGCACCTCCACATCCTGATACTCTGGACCTGACGAGGGGAGAGAGAGAGAGAGGGGAGAGAGGGGGACAGAGAGAGAGAGACAGAGTGAGGGGTGGAGAGAGAGGGGGAGGGGAGAGGAATGGAGAGAGAGAGAGAGGGGCGGAGGAAGCAGAGTGAGACAGAGGGAAAGAGAGAGAGGGGGAGAAGAGGGGGGGGCAGAAAGACAGGAAGCGGAGAGGGATGGAGAGGGTGAAAGAGATAGGGAGGGAAAAAGGGGGTGGAGACAGACAAAGACAGGTGAGAGAGGAGGTAGAAATAGACAAAAAAATGTAATACAGAGAAATAGATTGCACAAACATAGACTTCCGTAGCCAAGAGAGGAAAGAATGCAGCACTGATTTGTAATCTATTTGGATTAAGAGTCAATATCCTTCATTGTGGCTGAACAACAAAAAAATAATAATCTGTATAAACTATACTGATTGCATTTTAGTCTTCACATGCAGTGTTGATAATAAAAATCCCCTTAGAGTCGATTGACGTGCCCACCCATCAACCAATTAGCATAATACAAAAATCCCCATCAAAATCTGACTGTTTAAATATGTGTTTGTTTTGCATGGGCTGTTTCGCTTCATAGTCAGATTTTCAATATGTGTTACAATGGAAAACTTGTCATCAATCCAGACACCAAGGTACTTGTAACGGCGTTCCTCCTCCTCTTCATCCGAAGAGGAGGAGCAGGGATTAAACCAAGGCGCAGCGTAGTGAAATGACATATTTATTTACAGAACAGACGAAAACACGAACTTGACTATAAACTAACAAAGAAAACATAGACTGCCCACCCAAACTCACGTCCTGACCAGCTAACACATAAAACAACTAACAGAAAACAGGTCAGGAACGTGACAGTACTTCTATTGAGAATCAAGCTAAATTCGGCTCCATTTTATAGCGCAAATATGCAGGTCCTCAGGGTCAACATTTCATAACCTATGTAAAACTAATTTAAGATCTATAAGTGAATCAAAATCATGCACACAAATACAAAACTGTGTCATCTGCATAGAGATGAATATTACAAGTATTAACAGTGTTTCCTATGTCATTAATTTACAGAGTGAACAATAATGGACCCACAATTGAACTCTGAGGAACACCTTTTTGAATCTCAAGAAATTCAGATTGAATCCCGTCTGTCAAGATAGCCGGAGTTCTGTCGCTAAAATAATTCTGAAACCATAAACAGGGTGTACACTACCGGTCAAAAGTTTTAGAACACATACTCATTCAAGGGTTTTCTTATTTGAACTATTTTCTACATTGTAGAATAATAGTGAAGACATAAAAACTATTAAATAACAGATATGGAATCATGTACTAACCAAATAAGTGTTAACAAATCGAAATATACTTTATATTTGTGATTCTTCAAATTGCCACCCTTTGTCTTGATGACAGCTTTGCACACTCTTGAAATGTAAGACTTCCAGACAGCATGTGTAAAACTTCAGATAGCTCTGGACTGAACCAAGGGCAAGACCTATTTTGAATTCTCCGTTTTTAAAGAGAGCATGTTTATCTACAATACAATTGAAAACATTTGAGAAGTGGTTCAGAGCCAACTCTGGGTCAGGTATAGATGCAATACAATCAAAGTCACCAAAATAAATGCCTCTAAAAAAGGCATGATATAATCCAGGTGAGTGTCATGGGGCGAAGGTGCGCGTAACGATGGTGACAGGTGTGAGTAATGATGAGACAACTGGCAACTTTGAGCGCCGGGGGGGGGGGGGGGCGGGGTGAACGTGACAGTATCCCCTCTCTCATGCGCGGCTCCAGCCGCCGGATGATGCCAACCAGAGGGGCGGTCCCGAGGCCCAGGAGCGGGCCGATCGCATCTGCTGAGGTGCGGGAACCTGTAGAGCCGGCAGAGGAGCGGGAACCTGTAGAGCCGGCTGAGGTGCGGGATGGGAGCCTGACGAGCCAGCTGAGGCGCAAGATGGGAGCCTGACAAGCCGCCTGAGGCATGGGGAGCCTGCCAAGCAAACCGAGGCTTGAAAACCTGTCGAGCCAACCGAGGCATGAAAGCTTGACGAGCCGTGGGATGGGAGCCCGCCGAGCCAGTTGAGGCGTGGGATGGGAGCCCCATGAGCCGGCTGAGGCACGGGATGGGAGCCCCACGAGCCGGCCGAGGCGCGGGATGGGAGCCGGCCGAGGTGCGGGATGGGAGTCCGACGAGCCGGCTGAGGCGCGGGATGGGAGCCTGACGAGTTGGCTGAAGGCTGGTATGGGAGTCTGACGAGCTGGGTGAGGCGAGGGATGGGAACCTGACGAGCCAGCTGAGGCACGGGATGGGAGCCTGATGAGCCGGCTGACGCGCAGGATGGGAGCCTGACGAGCCGGCTAACGCGTGGGATGGGAGCCTGGCGAGTCGGCTGGGGGGCGGGATGGGAGCCTGAAGAGCCGGTTGAGTCATGGGGAGCCAGAGGAGCCAACCGAGGCTTGAGAGACCTGTCGAGCAAGCTGAGGCATGGAAGCCTGATGAGCGGGATGGAAGCCTGACGAGCCAGCGGACGTGCGGGATGGGTGCCTGACGAGCCAGCTGAGGCGTGGCTTGGGAACTTGACGAGTCGGCTGAGGCGAGGGATGGGAACCTGATGAGTCAGTTGAGGGGCGTGATCGGAGCCTGACGAGCCGGCTGAGGCACGGGATGGTAGCCTGAAGAGCCGGTTGAGGCATGGAAGCCTGAAGAGCCGCGGGATGGGAGCCTGACGAGCCGGCTGACGTGCGGGATGGGAGCCTGATTAGCCGCTGAGGTGCGGGATGGGAGCCTTATGAGTCGGCTGAGGTGCGGGATGGGAGCCTGACGAGCCGGCTGAGGCGTGGGATGGGAGAATGACGAGCCAGCTGAGGCGTGGGGAACCTGCCGAGCCGAGGCTTGAGAACCTGTCTAGCCATCTGAGTCATGGAAGCCTGACGAGCCAGCTGAGGCATCCTCAGTAGCTTCGGCAGCGCCACTTGTACCTGACGTCACCAGTAAAAACAATAATTCCTGTTTTTTCCCCTAGGAGGTTATTCTGTAACGTGTACTGGGAGTCGGGAAGCAAGTACAGGGAGTGCAAATGTAAAATAAATCGAACATAGTACCAAACAAGAAACACGTAAAGCATACAGACATGAAACAGAGTCAATAAAGCCTGAGGAAAGAACCAAGGGGAATGACAGATAGGGGCGGTTATCAGGAAGGTGATGGAGTCCAGGTGAATGTCATGAGGCGCAGGTGCGTGTAACGATAGTGGCAGGTGTGCGTAATGATGAGACAACTGGCGACGTCGAGCGCCGGAGAGCGGGAGTTTGAGTAAACGTGACACAAATACCCCACTCCCAGCATATATCTATGGATTACTTGTAAATATGAGGTCAATAAAAGTAATTTCCGTAGGGTCCTTCAAGTTAGGACAAGTGAGATTTGTAATCAGCTGGGTCAAATTTAGATTAGTGCAATAATCCTTTAACCTCTCTGGGATCGCGGGACGCTTGCGTCCCAACAGCCTGTTAAAATGTAGAGCGCCAGATTWAAAAAAAAATCTATAAAATCAAACTTTATTAAATTACACATCTAAGATACCAAATTAAAGCTACACTCGTTGTGAATCCAGCCAACATGTCAGATTTCAAAAAGGCTTTTCGGCGAAAGCATAAGATGCTATTATCTGATGATAGTGCAATGGCTACACTCTCTTTGTTGACAATTTCAACCATGCCGGCGCTACTCAAAACGCAGAAATAAAATATAAAACATGCATTACCTTTGACGAGATTCTTTTGTTGGCACTCCAATATGTCCCATAAACATCACAAATGGTCCTTTAGTTCGATTAATTCCGTCCATATATATCCAAATTGTCCATTTATTTGGCGCCGTTGTACCAGGAAAAAAAGCGTTCAATTTGCGCAAAATCACGACAAAATATCAAAAAAATTACCTCTAAACTTTGCCAAAACATTTCAAAGTACTTTTGTAATACAACTTAAGGTATTTGTAAACGTTAATAATCGATCAAATTGAAGACGGGTCAATCTGTTTTCAATACAGGATATCAACAAACTCACGGTACTTTTCAAGTCTTGCTCAACTCTCAAACATAAYCACACGACGTCACTCCACTTCCYGGTCAATATCTTTCTCWGTTTACTAAGGAAAAACCTTTTTCCATACAATGGCGACATCCAGTGGAAGCAGTAGAAACTGCGTGGATAGTGATTAGAATTCTGGTGTGCCCATGATAACCCATTGAACATACAGGAACTTAACAATAAAAAAGTTAGTCCTCAGGGTTTTGACTGCTATATAAGTTCTGTTATACTTACAGATATGATTCAAACAGTTTTAGAAACTTCAGAGTGTTTTCTATCCAAATCTACTAATAATATGCATATCTTATATTCTGGGGATGAGTAGCACGAAGTTGAAATTGCGCACGCTATTTTTCCCTAAGTGAAAACTCTGTACCCTATCCTCAAGAATAGTCAGCATCCTGCGTTCCCCATGCAAGATGACACTCTCCAGTGATAAACACCTCTGGGGTAGTAAAAATGGCAATTAAATCAGTGAGTTTGTTTAGTACACATTTCTTGGCAGAGGGTGGAGGATAGATTCCTATAACTCTTATTTTTTAGTTTGAACCCAACTGAAGACTTAAACCCAACACTTTAAATTGTAAGGGAACACCCCCCTGAAATGTACAAAATAACATGGCGACATATTGGCACCGTCCAAAACATGTACACGGTGTCCAATACCACTCAAGTTGATTCATCCAAAGTTGATTGCAAATGCCATATGGAAAATGCCAACTGTAACACTCCAAAAATCCTATAGGGGGCGAGTGCGCTTCACCGTAATTTTTCATATTGCTAATGTAACACAAGTCAAGACCGAAGAGTAACATTTTGAAAATTTGAAAATTTTAGAAAAAATGTATCGCCCCCTTTAAAAAAGTGCTCTCTGGACCGTTTTTCGAAATTCTTTCGATTTTTATGTCAAATACACATGTATAAGAACTGTATGAACATACTTTAGTCACATTTTATTATCATAATTTAAAAAAAAATGTTTACTTGTACTTAAGGCACATGTTCTGTGCATTTGCAATGTGATTTCATAGGAAGTCAAAAGTCAAAAGTCAAAAATGTGAAAAAATTAGAAAAAACGTATCACCCCCTTTAAAAAGTGCTTTCTGGACCGTTTTTCAAAATTCTTTAGATTTTTATGTCAATTACACATGTATAAGAACTGTATGAACATACTTTAAACGTTAAATGTGCACTCACATGAAAAATTTGACT
>NC_036855.1:65440538-65470411 GCF_002910315.2 Salvelinus sp. IW2-2015
GAGTTTTAAGTCTGTATGTTAAAAATTGACTGATTTACATAGGGTTGAATGCACTATTTCTCTCAAACTGCAGGTTGGGTATGGCAAACACTTTTAGGGTGATTTTAACCACTCCCGGTTGCTCCAGGAAGCTTAGAATCGACACAGGTAGACCTCATGGTGGCTTGATGGATTGTCATCAAAGACAGGTTCATAAGACATTCATAACCCACATAGGCTTCAGGTTGAATTTAGGGGAGCAGTCAATGTATTCCTATGGGGAGAGATGTCATTGTAAACTGTGAGATGAAAAAAAACTGTTTTCACTGTTAAGGGTTAACCTGTTAGTGTGTAGGGCGTGCTATTTTCACTTTGGGAAAAAATGTTGCCCAATTTAAACGGCCTCGTACTCTATTCTAGATTGTACAATATGCATATTATTATTACTATTGGATAAAACACACTCTCAAGTTTCTAAAACCGTTTGAATTATATCTGTGAGTAAAACAGAACTCATTTTGCAGCAAACTTCCTGACAGGAAGTGAAAAATCTGAAATCGAGGCTCTGTTCCAGGGCCATCCTATTAATTTGCCTGAAATCTATGGATATACATGCACTGCATACGCCTTCCACTAGATGTCAACAGTGAGAGGTGGAATAACTTGATCTGAGGCCGAACAAGAACTCTTGGAATGACGTGTCTGGAATTTTCATTGTCTTCGAAGGCGCGAGAAGGAACACCAGATTGCCTTCTGAAAAGCTTTCGGTATACACGTTAGATATCTCCGGCTCTGATTTTATTTGATATATGTGATAAAAACATCATAAAGTAGTTTTTTTAAACCGAGTTATATCAGTTTATTGAACGTTTATTGCYATTTTCTGAATTTTCTTTTCTTTGCGTCATGTGAAGTTGGGCACGTTTGCGCCACATGGCTAGCTATGTTTGCTAATTCGACAGGAGAAGAGGACATTCTAAAACCAAACAACGATTATTCTAGACAAAGGACTCCTTGTACAACATTCTGATGGAAGCTCAGCAAAAGTAGGAACCATTTATGATGTTATTTCGTATTTCTGTGGAAAATGTTTAGTTCTATTTTCCGCCCTCATTGCAGGCGCTGTCTCGCTATAACGTAAGCTGTATGTCGTACTAAAGTTATTTWAAAAAATCTAACACAGCGGTTGCATTAACCTGTTTGGGCTGCAGGGGCAGTATTGAGTAGCCTGGATAAAAGGTGCCCATTTCAAACGGCCTCGTACTCAATTCTTGCTCGTACAATATGCATATTATCATTACTATTTGATAGAAAACACTCTCTAGTTTCTAAAACCGTTTGAATTATATCTGTGAGTAAAACAGAACTCATTTTGCAGCAAACTTCCTGACAGGAAGTGGAAAATCTGAAATCGATGCTCTGTTCTAGGGCCTGCCTATAAATGTGCTTGATATMTATTAGTATACATGCACTTCATACGCCTTCCACTAGATGTCAACAGGCAGTGAGAGAAGAAATGGAGTGTATAACATGATCTGGGGTCGAATAAAAGCTCTTGGCATGACGTGACCCCAATTTCCTGTTTTCTGGAACGCGCGAGAAGGGACCTGGTATTGCCTTCTGTAAAGCTGTCGTTATAGACGACTAATATCTCCGGCTTTGATTTTATTTGATACATGTGACAATATCATCGTAAAGTATGTTTTTTCAATATAGTTTTATTAGATTATTGAAATTTTTTCAGAACGTTAGGCGTGTTGCTTTGTCTGCATTTGTTTAGGAAGGAGAGCTTCGCGCCACTTTGCTAGCTTTCCGTGCTAATTGACTGGAGAAGAGGACATTTTAAATCCAAACAACGATTGTTCTGGACAAAGGACCCCTTGTACAACATTCTGATAGAAGATCAGCAAAAGTAGGAACCATTTTGTGATGCTATTTCATATATCTGTCGAACTGTGTAATAGTAGCTTTGCGCTCAGGTTTTGGTTATTCCCTTACCATAACTAAGTCTTATGTCGTAATGAAGATAATTTTAGAATTCTAACACTGCGTTTGCATTAAGAACTAATGGATCTATCGTTTCCTATACAACATGTATTTTTTTGTAATGTTTATGAATAGCTATTTGGTCAGAATAGGTGAGAGTCTAATAGAAATATCTGCACATTCTGGGAAAAAGGTGCTACGTTAGCACGTTATGCTACGTTATGCTARGTTGTATAACCACGGATTTCAGCTCTAAATATGCACATTTTCGAACAAAACATAAGTGTATGTATAACCTGATGTTARAGGACTGTCATCTGAGGAAGGTTWATGAWGGTTAGTGAAATTTAATATKTTTTGCTGGTTTATTCGCTAACGCTAACGTGCCTATTGCTATCGCTAACGTYCCTTGATGAATGAATGCGGTWGTGTGGTAGGCTATTGTAGTAAGCTAATATAATGCTATATTGTGTTTTCGCTGTAAAACACTTAGAAAATCTGAAATATTGGCTGTATTCACAAGATCTTTGTCTTTAATTTGCTATACACCATGTATTTTTCAGAAATGTTTTATGATGAGTATTTCGGTATGTCACGTTGGTGTCTGTAATAATTCTGGCTGCTTTCGGTGCAATTTCTGATTGTAGCCGCAATGTAAACTATGATTTATACCTGAAATATGCACATTTTTCGAACAAAACATAGYTTTATTGTATAACATGTTATAAGCCTGTCATCTGATTAAGTTGTTTCTTGGTTTCTTTGGTTTGTTCTAGGTTAGTTTGGTTGATTTTGTGCATGCTACCTGTGCTATGAAAAATGTATGTGCTTTTTTTCTATTTGTTGGTGAGCTAACATAAATATATATTGTGTTTTCCCTGTAAAACATTTAAAAAATCGGACATGTTGGCTGGATTCACAAGATGTGTATCTTTCATTAGCTGTATTGGACTTGTTAATGTGTGAAAGTTAAATATTTCTAAAAAAATATTATTTGAATTTCGCGCTCTGGCTTTTCAGTGGAATGTGGGAGGAGTTCCGCTAGCGGAACGGGGGGGCGAGACAGGTTAAATTACGATAGATAAATGGCTAGTTCTTTTTTTCCTGACACCGTATGCTTATGTACTTTGACGTGAAGCGGTCAAATTAGCACCCTACTTTGCGTTTTTGACCTTTTATCCCAGAAAAATTTCATGAAAGCACCGCCAGCATTCAAAAGTGACCAAAACATCAGCCAGGAAGCATAGGAACTGAGAAGTGGTCTGTGGTCACCACCTGCAGAACCACTCCTTTATTGGGGGTGTCTTGCTAATTGCCTATAATTTCCACCTTTTGTCTATTCCATTTGCACAACAGCATGTGAAATTTATTGTCAATCAGTGTTGCTTCCTAAGTGGACAGTTTGATTTCACAGAAGTGTGATTGACTTGGAGTTACATTGTGTTGTTTAAGTGTTCCCTTTATTTTTTTGAGCAGTGTATATATATATATATTTTTTACACCTACAGGGGGTATATCATTAATGTAATGAAGCTACTGTATGTTGATTTGGTTGTTCGTTTTTGGTTGTGGTAGAGCTAATTTCTGCCACTACTGGACGAAGCGGATATTACTTTGTCATATGTTCTCAGTCAAGGAAAATACTAAAGTGCAGAAACAGGAAGAGTGGCTTTGCTGGCATGCATTAAAAAAGTGAGTTTTCCCCACCAAGATTTACATTTACATGCTAAAATCGCCACTGCCTTATACCATGAAACAATACTCACGCCTACTCTCATAAATGGCCCTGGACTTCTCATAGAGGTCGTATGGGTCGGGCTTGTTGAGGTCGAAGCCCTCTGTAGAGTCGGGGACCGAGGTGCTGTGCTGTGGCTGGGTAGGGAAGGGCATGCCTGTGGGAAGCACTGGGGCTGACAGGCTGGTCTGGGGACTACCATGGGGGTCCCACTGCTCTGGTAGCTGAATGCACACCAGCAGAAAGAGAGAAAGGGATGGGAAGGAAGAGAGCAAGAGAGAGAAAGGTGAGGGAGCAGGGAAAGTAAAGTGAGAAATGTATGATTTATGAATTACATGAATTTAATACAGTCAGGTTTACTTAATTGTTTATACATTTGCATCTTAAAGCTGAAATGCAGTATACACACTACTCAAATCAATAGGGGATTCAATTCATAGGTGTTTTTCATTCATGACTACATGGAACTCTATTCCACAACAAGTAACTGACGCAAGCAGTAAAATTAGATAAAAAAAACACCTTTTGGAACAGCGGGGACTGTGAAGCAACACAAACATTAGCAATGACACACGCATACACACACATACGATAACATACGCACTAATCATACAAACCCCTTGGAAAATCCCCTGGAAGCAGAGGGGAGGCTATCCCTCCATGCCCCACATAACAGAGCGCCGCTCTTGCCCCAGTTCACCTTAGCTGAAGAAGCTCCTTCGTACACCTTCAGACTAGTCTCAAGTGCCTACATGTCCTGCCCATCCCTGACCATCACAGAAACGTCATCTGCATACACCGACACTGCTATGCCTGTCAACACACTCCCTGCAGTCTCCTGCCTAGCATGGCTAGTGTATATAACTGCCCCGATAGAGAGCATCCTTGTCTAATGCCCCACCGCACCCAGACTGGCCTACTGAGCCCCCCTTCCACCTTGACCATACATGACACCCCAGCATACCCAGCATACAACAGCTTCACACAGGCCAAAACCATTTCCCCAAACCCAAACACAGACATCACATTAAACAGACACTCATGCTCCACTCCATCAAAAGCCCTCTCTTGGTCAAAAGAGACCCGTCCAAAGTTCACATTAGAAACTCTCGACAAGTCCAACATGTCCCTGATTAAGAACAAGCTGTCCATGATGGAGCATCCTGGGATACAGTTTGTCTGGTCCTTGTGTACTACAGAGTCCAGATGGAACATCAGCCTGTTAGAGACGACCTTGGCAATAATCTTGTAGTTTGCACAAAGCAATGACACAGGCCTCCAGCTCCTAAATTCACACAAGTTCCCTTTCTTGTGTAGGAGAGTCAGATCCGTACGACGACAGCTCATCAGCAACTCTCCTATTCCAACGCACTCACGCAACATACAAAAGAAGTCCAGTGCAATTATTCCACAGAATTTTTTTATAAAACTCCACTGGGAGTCCATCGACCCCCGGTGCACGGCCGGGGGACATCTGGATTACGGCCTCTGCCAGTTAATGGGAGAACAGGGGAATGTCAAGATCACCCTCTGTGCCAGAGAGAGCTTAGGGAGGTCTGCAAACAAAACCTGAGCACAAACAGTATCACACACTTCTGCCCTATACAATTCAGTATAAAACTCCACAGTCCGCTCCCGCATCTCCCCACCACAGAGGTCACCCGCACATCCGACAGCCGTAGACAATGCACACCCTTGGCTTCACCGCTCTGTCTTTCCAAACCAAAGGAGGAGGAGCTGGGAGCATCCATCTCCTTGAGCATGGAGAACTAGCTCTTACAAGTGCTCCATTCGCTTTAACCTGGATAAAACTGCCAAGGCCCCTACGTAATTAGGCTAAATTAGCATGGAGGCCTACATTGCCTTACCCCACCAGCTCTACCTCCACCACACTTATACTACGCTCGAGTTCCCCCAATACTCTCATAACCTCTGAGGGTGAGAGAGCTGTATACCACCATTGACTCTGAGACTCATACTCCTCTCTTCGCTCACCCACCTTCCTAAAAAGTCTGGAAACGTGAGCAAATAGTGGTATCTTGAAAGAGCATTACATTCAACATCCAATATGATGCATGCCGAGGCCCTGGTGAAATAGACAGCAGAGCCATGTTTATGTGGTTATACAAAAAACCTACCGGGAGAATGGTATAGCCCAACACCCTATTGCTCTGATTCCTGGACATGTAAAACTGATCGAGTCGGGCTGCACTCACCCTAGCCCCAAAGACCTTCACCCATGTATACTGCCTTGTGTTGGGATGTCTAGTTCTCCAAACATCCACTAGTTCAAACTGATTAATGATGTCCCTTAACACCCCCACTGAGCCTGAATGAGGCTCCTCCCCATTTCTGTATTTTGTCAAATCCATCGTTCAGTTCCAGTTCCCACCGACCACCAGCGTCTCTTCAGGCGCTACCTGTGAGAGTTCCTGTCTAAGACACCCAAACAGAAACCCACTTCCCTGTGTTTGGTGCATACACATACACATTTATAAGGACAAACCTCCTGTTGTTAATTTCTGCTTTAAAACTTCTTATGGATACGGGGCAGCATTTTCACGTTTGGAAGAAAAGCGTGCCCAGAGTAAACTGCCTCCTACTCAGTCCCAGATGCTAATATATGCGTATTATTAGTAGTATTGGATAGAAAACACTCTGACGTTTCTAAAACTGTTTGAATGATGTCTGTGAGTATAACAGAACTCATATAGCAGGCAAAAACCTGAGAAAAAATACAACCAGGAAGTGGGAAATCTGAGGTTTGTAGTTTTTCAACTCAGCCCCTATTGAATATACAGTGGGATATGGGTCATCTTGCACTTTCTAAGGCTTCCAATATATGTCAACAGTCTTTAGAACGTTGTTGCAGGCTTCTACTGTGAAGGGGGGCTGAATGAGAGGGGAATGAGTCAGAGGTCTGCCAGCAGCCACGGGCTGGTCATGCGCGGTCATGAGAAAGTTACCTCTCGTTCCATTGCTTTTCTACAGACAAATTAATTCTCCGGTTGGGACATTATTGAACATTTATGATAAAAACATCCTAAAGATTGATTCTATACATCGTTTGATTTGTTTCTATGACCAGTAATATAACTTTTTGGATTTTTTGTCCGACATTTCCGCTGGACTTGCCCGCGCTCGTGAGTTTCGATTTGTTTACTAAACGCCCTAACAAAAGGAAGAATTTGGACATAAATTATGGACTTTAATAAATGTTTGAAATGTTCGTTCATGTCCGTTATTTTCAACCAAGCTCTTATTGAATATAAAGAGAGATATGGATGGGTTTTCACTTCCTACGGCTTCCACTAGATGTCAACAGTCAATAGAACTTAGTCTGATGACTCTAATTTGAAGGGGATTCGAAGGAGACAGGAATGAGTAATCACTGCCATGAGGTGCCCACGCATTGAACTGGCGCGTTCACGTGTGAGCTCCGTTCCTTCTCTCAATTGAAGTCGATTTAATTCTCTGGTTGGAACGTTATTCAAGATGTATGTTAACAACATTCTAAAGATTGATTCAGTACATCGTTTGACATGTTTCTACTGACTGTAACGGAACGTTTGGACATTTCGTCACATTTCGTCATAGTGGTCGCGCTTTGAGACTTTGGTTAGGGTATTTGGTAAACAATTCGAAAGTAGCTAATTTGACATAAATAACGGACATGAACGAACATTTCAAGCATTTATTGTGGACCTGGGATTCCTAGGACTGCATTCTGATGAATTCATCAAAGGTAAGGAAACATTTATCATGTATTTTCTGGTTTCTGTTGAGTCCAACATGGTGGCTAATTTGGCTAATCATCTGAGCTCCGTCTAAGATTATTGCATGGTTTATATTTCCGTAAAGTTTTTTTGAAATCTGACACAGCGGTTGTATTAACTTCTTTGGGCTGTAGGGGCAGTATTGAGTAACTTGGATGAAAGGTGCCCATTTCAAACGGCCTCGTACTCAATTCTTGCTCGTACAATATGCATATTATTATTACTATTGGATAGAAAACACTCTCAAGTTTCTAAAACCGTTTGAATTATATCTGTGAGTAAAACAGAACTCATTTTGCAGCAAACTTCCTGTCAGAAAGTGAAAAATCTCAAATCGAGGCTCTGTTCCAGGGCKTACCTAATCTTTTGCTTGAAATCTATTAGTATACATGCACTTCATACGCCTTCCACTAGATGTCAATAGGCTGTGAGAGGTGAAATGGGGTCTCTAGCTCTTTCTATGGTCAAAAGAGAGCTCTTGGAATGACAGGACCCCAATTTCCTTTGTTCAGGAAGACGCGGAAAGGACTTCTGGATTGGCTTCTGAAAAGCTGTTGTTATAGACGGCTAATAGCTCCGGCTTTGATTTTATTTGATAAATGTGACAATATCATCGTAAAGTATGTTTTTTCAATATAGTTTTGCTTGCTAAATCGAGAGGGAAAAAGGCCGTTCTAAAACCAAACAATGATTGTTCTGGACGAAGGACCCCTTGTACAACATTCTGATGGAAGATCATCAAAAGTAGGACCCATTTATGATGTTATTTCATATATCTGTCGAACATGTGTACTATTAGTTTGCGCCCAGATTTTGGGCGCTCTCTCGCCATAACGTAAGCTGCATGTCGTAATGAAGTTATTTTCTGAATTCTAACACGGCGATTGCATTGAG
The DNA here is from genome assembly GCF_002910315.2 of Salvelinus sp. IW2-2015. Lineage (NCBI taxonomy): Eukaryota > Metazoa > Chordata > Actinopteri > Salmoniformes > Salmonidae > Salvelinus > Salvelinus sp. IW2-2015. Next base: position 65,448,909 of record NC_036855.1, read on the forward strand.
AACTAAGATATCTTTAATTTGCTGTCCAACATGTATTTTTTAGTAAAGTCTATGAATAGTTATTTGATTAGAATAGGTGAGTGTCAGAAATATATCCGGACATTCTGGGAAAAAGATGCTAAGTTTTCCCAATGTATAACCCCGGATTTCAGCTCTAAATATGCACATTTTCGAACAAACCATATATGTATTGTGTAATATGATGTTATAGGACTGTCATCTGATGAACTTTGAGAAGGTTAGTGAAAAAATGTATATCTTTTGATGGTTTATTCGATATCGCTAACGTGCGTAACGAATCAATGCTGTTGTGTGGTTGGCTATTGTAGTAAGCTAATATAATGCTATATTGTGTTTTCGCTGTAAAACACTTAAAGAATCGGAAARATTGGCTGGATTCACAAGATGTTTGTCTTTAATTTGCTGTACACCATGTATTTTTCATAAATGTTTTATGATGAGTATTTGGGTATTTCAATTTGGTCTCTGTAATTGTTCTAGCTGCTTCGGTGCTATTTCCGATTGTAGCTGCAATGTAAACCTATGATTTATACCTCAAATATGCACATTTTTCGAACAAAACATAGATTTATTGTATAACAGGTTATAAGACTGTCATCTGATGAAGTTGTTTCTTGGTTAGTTTGGTTGGTTCTTGGTTAGTTTGGTTGGTTTTGTGCAAGCTACCTGTGCTGTGAAAAATGTCTGTGCTTTTTTGTATTTGGTGGTGAGCTAACATAAATATACGTGGTGTTTTCGCTGTAAAACCTTTAAAAAATTGGACATGTTGGCTGGATTCACAAGATGTGTATCTTTCATTTGCTGTATTGGACTTGTTAATTTGTTATGGCTGCAGGGGGCGTATTGAAAAACTGGAAAATATGTGCAAATTTTCAAACGGCCTCTTAATCAATTTTTGCTCTTACAATATGCATATTATTATTACTATTGGATAGAAAACAGTCTCTAGTTTCTAAAACCGTTTTAATTATTTCTCTAAGTGGAACAGAACTATTTTTACAGCCCATTTCCTATCCGGAAGTGAGATTTCCAAAATCGATGTCGCTCTTCAAGCCCTTGTCTATAAAAGGGCATGTCACTTAGGACTGTAGAAACACGTCATACGCCTTCCTCTAGGTGTCATGCGGAAGTGAGAGAAGGGTTGAACACAACCTCTTGGAGTGAGTGTTGCGCAGTTTATTTTTCTTTCTGGGCGCGAAGTAGGACCTGGACTCGGCTCCTGGAAAACACTCTGTAAAGGTGAATATGATCTCTGGCTTCGATTTTATTTGATACATGTCACAATATCATCCTAAAGTATGTTATTTCAATAMAGTTTAATTATATTATTGAAATGTATTCTGGACTTTAGACGTGATGCGACGCAAGAATTTTTTCAAGATGGATAGGTTAGCGTCGCACTGCCAGTGTGCTTGCTAATTCAAGAGGGAAATTGTTCATTCTGGATCGAAATAAAGACATTTCTGAACAAAGGACCCCTTGGAGAACATTCTGATGGAAGATCAACAAAGATAAGGACCCAATTTGGGATGCTTTTTCATATATCTGTCGAACTGTGCTATGCTACCGTTTGCCTTGAGTCAATGCTGTTATGATGTTAGCTATTGTAGTAAGCTAATATGACGATATATTGTGTTTTCGCTGTAAAACACTTGAAAAATCGGAAATATTGGCTCTATTCACAAGATCTTTCTCTTTCATTAGCTATCCACCATATATTTCTCTGAAATGTTTTATGATGTGTAATTAGTAGTTGACGTTGGTGTCTGTATTTTCTCTGGCTACTCCCGTGCGATTTCTGACTGTAGCTATGATGGTAGCAGTAATGTAAAACTGATTTATAGCTAAAATATGCAKATTTTTTGAACAAAACATAGATTTATTGTGTAACATGTTATAGGACTGTCATCTGAGGTAATTTTTTCTAGGTTATTTAGGTTGGTTCTAGGTTAGTTAGGTTGGCTTGTGCATGCTACTTGCATCCTACTTGTGCTGTGAAAAATGTCTGTCCTCTTTTTTATTTGGTGGTGAGCTAACATGTGGTGGTGAGCTAACACCACAATATGTGGTGTTTTCTCTGTAAAACATTTAAAAAATCGGACATGTTGGCTGGATTGACAAGATGTTTATCTTTCAAATGCTGTATTGGACTTGTTAATGTGTGAAAGTTAAATATTAAAAAAAAATAGATTTTGAATTTCGCGCCCTGCACTTGAGCTGGATGTTGTCATAGGTGTACCGGCGTCGGGCTGACATCGGGCTGCAGCCATAACAGGTTAATGTGTGAAAGTTAAATATTTCTAAAAAATATATTTTGAATTTCGCGCCCTGCACTTTGACGGGCTGTTGTCATAAGTGTACCGACACCGGGCTGCAGCCATAACAGGTTAACCTCTTTGTGATAGGTGGCAGCATTTTCACTTTTGGATGAATTGCGTGCCCATAGTGAACTGCCTCCTACTCTGTCCCAGATGCTAATATATGCATATTATTATTACTATTGGATATAAAACACACCTGAAGTTACTAAAACTGTTTGAATGATGTCTGTGAGTATAACAGAACTGAAAAAAAAATCCAAACAGGAAGTGAGAATTCTGAGGCTGGTCGATGTTCAACTCATCAGCTATTCAGTTCCCTGTAAGATATGGATCTGTTTGCCTCTACTGCGTTGTTGAGCCGGATGGGAGGTGTTTCAGTCATTGGTCTGGCAGAATGCCAGTTCCTGGTCTAGCGTGTTCCAAACGATATCGTCTTGCTTTCCATAACTTCTAGAGACACAAAGGAATTCTCCGGTTGGAACGTTATTGGAAAGTTATGATAACAACATCCTGAAGATTGATTCTCTACTTAGTTTGACCAGTTTATTCGACCTGTTATATAACTTTTTGAAGTTTTTGTCCGAGTTCGCCTGCATCTGCGCGAGCGTTTGGACATGTGCACTAAACATCCTAGCAAAAGTAGCTACTTAGACATAAGTAATGGACATTATCGAACAAAACAATGATTTATTGTGGAACTAGGATTCCTGGGAGTGCATTCTGATGAATATCATCAAAGGTAAGGGAATATTTATGATGTCATTTCGTATTTCTGTTGACTCCAACATGGCGGAGAAATGTTGTTATATCTGAGCGCCGTCTCAGATTATTGCGTGGTGTGTGATTTCATGAAAGATTGATTTTTATAGTAATATATTTGAATTTAGCGCGCTACATTTTTTCTGGCTTTTGGCCAAGTGTGACGCTACCGTCCCACATATCCCAGAGAAGTTAAAGCTAGTGAGGGAGATAAGTGTTTCCAGTTTCAGAGATTTTTGTAGTTCATTCCAGTCATTGGCAGCAGAGAACTGGAAGGAGAGGCGVCCAAAGGAAGAATTGGTTTTATGGGTGACCAGAGAGATATACCTGCTGGAGCGCGTGCTACAGGTGGGTGCTACTATGGTGACCAGCGAGCTGAGATAAGGGGGGGCTTTACCTAGCAGGGTCTTGAAGATGACCTGGAGCCAGTGGGTTTGGCGACGAGGATGAAGCGAGGGCCAGCCAATGAGAGCGTACAGGTCACAGTGGTGGGTAGTATATGGGGCTTTGGTGACAAAACGGATGGCAATGTGATAGACTGCATCCAATTTATTGAGTAGGGTATTGGAGGCTATTTTGTAAATGACATCGCCGAAGTCGAGGATCTGTAGGATGGTCAGTTTTACAAGGGTATGTTTGGCAGCATGAGTGAAGGATGCTTTGTTGTGAAATAGGAAGCCAATTCTAGATGTAACTTTGGATTGGAGATGTTTGATGTGAGTCTGGAAGGAGAGTTTACAGTCTAACGAGACACCTAGGTATTTGTAGTTGTCCACATATTCTAAGTCAGAGCCGTCCAGAGTAGTGATGTTGGACAGGCGGTCAGGTGCAGGCAGCGATCGGTTGAAGAGCATGCATTTAGTTTTACTTGTATTTAAGAGCATTTGGAGGCCACGGAAGGAGAGTTGTAAGGCATTGAAACTCGTCTGGAGGGTTGGTAACACGGTGTCCAAAGAAGGGCCAGAAGTATACAGAATGGTGTTGTCTGCGTAGAGGTGGATCAGAGACACACCAGCAGCAAGAGCGACATCATTGATGTATACAGAGAAGAGAGTCGGTCCCATAATTGAACCCTGTGGCACCCCCATAGAGACTGTCAGACGCCCGGACAACAGGCCCTCCGATTTGACACACTGAACTCTATCAGAGAAGTAGTTGGTGAACCAGGCGAGGCAATCATTTGAGAAACCAAGGCTATCGAGTCTGCCGATGAGGATGTGGTGATTGACAGAGTCGAAAGCCTTGGCCAGGTCAATGAATACGGCTGAACATTATTGTTTCTTATCGATGGTGGTTAGGATATCGTTTATGACCTTGAGCGTGGCTGAGGTGCACCCATGACCAGCTCTGAAACCAGATTGCATAGCGGAGAAGGTACGATGGGATTCGAAATGGTCGGTAATCTGTTTGTTGACTTGGCTTTCGAAGACCTTAGAAAGGTAGGGTAGGATAGATATAGGTCTGTAGCAGTTTGGGTCTAGTGTGTCACCCCCTTTGAAGAGGGGGATGACCGCGGCAGCTTTCCAATCTTTGGGAATCTCAGATGATACGAAAGAGAGGTTGAACAGGCTAGTAATAGGGGTTGCAACAATTTAGGCAGATGATTTTAGAAATAGAGGGTCCAGATGGTCTAGCCAGGCTGATTTGTAGGGGTCCAGATTTTGCAGCTCTTTCAGAACATCAGCTGACTGGATTTGGGAGAAGGAGAAATGGGGAAGGCTTGGGCGAGTTGCTGTGGGGGGTGCAGTGCTGTTGACCGGGGTAGGGGTAGCCAGGTGGAAAGCATGGCCAGCCGTAGAAAAATGCTTATTGAAATTCTCAGTTATACTGGATTTATCGGTGGTGACAGTGTTTCCTGTCCTCAGTGCAGCTGGCAGCTGGGAGGAGGTGTTCTTATTCTCCATGGACTTTACAGTGTCCCAGAATGTTTTTGAGTTTGTGTTGCAGGAAGCAAATTTCTGATTGAAAAAGCTAGCCTTGGCTTTTCTAACTGCCTGTGTATATTGGTTTCTAGCTTCCCTGAAAAGTTGCATATCACGGGGGCTGTTCGATGCTAATGCAGAACGCCATTGGATGCTTTCTGTGTTGGCTTAAGGGCAGTCAGGTTCTGGGAGAGAAACCAAGGCTATATCTTGTCCTGGTTCTAAATTTCTTGAATGGGCATGCTTTTTAAGATGTTAGGAAGGCCATTCAAAAAAATAAACCAGGCATCCTCTACGCACGGGATTCGAGATCAATATCCTTCCAGGATACCCCGGCCACGGTCGATTAGAAAGGCCTGCTCGCTGAAGTGTCTTTCACGGGGAGCGTTTGACAGTGATGGTGGAGGTCGTTTGACCCGTGACCGATTACGGAATGCAGGGTAATGAGCAGTGATCGGGTGATATCTTGGTTGAAAACAGCAGAGGTGTATTTAGAGGGCAAGTTGGTTAGAATTATTCTATGAGGTGCCCTGTTTACGGCTTTGGGGAGGTACCTGGTAGGTTCATTGATAATTTGTGTGAGATTGAGGGCATCAAGCTTAGATTGTAGGATGGCTGCTGGGGAGTTAAGGCATGTTCAGTTTAAGGTCGCCTAGCAGCACGAGCTCTGGAAGATAGATGGGGCAATCAGTTCACATATGGTGTTCAGAGCCACAGCTGGGGGCAGAGGGGGTCTATAGCAGGCGGCAACGATGAGAGACTTGTTTTTAGAGAGGTGGGATTTTTAAAGGCTAGAAGTTCAAATTGCTTGGGAACAGACCTGGATAGTAGGGACATGACTCTGCAGGCTATCTTTGCAGTAGATTGCGCACACCACCCCCCCCCCCCTTGTTCGTTTCTATCTGTCTGGAAAATTTATTAGTAGGAATGGAATTTCCAGAGAAATTTTCGTGTCTTCCTAAGCCAGGATTCAGGACACGGCTAGAACATCCGGGTGTGGCAGCAGTGTGTGCTAAAAGATGAATAAAACAAACTTAGGGGAGGAGGTTCTATGTAACATGCATGAAAACCAAGCGCTACGTACGGTTACAGAAGTTCAACAAATGAGAGCACCTCGGAAACTAGGCAGTGAGAGGCATCTTGCAGGCCTGGATTCACCTCTACATTCACCAGAGGAACAGAGGAGGATGAGGATAAGGGCTTTACGCTAAAAGATATGAGAATTGGTCGTCCTAGAAAACGGTCCGGAACATAGAGGAAAGGGGCAGTTCTCGGGCGATAAAATTAGCTTCAAGTAATGTACAGGGCAAAAGGTATGTAGGTGTGAATACATGAGGTAAAACCTAGGTATTGATGATGAGTGAGAGAGATATTGTTCTCTAGAGAACATCATTGAAACCACCGAGGATCGATTGTGTAAACTAATTGACGAAACTTTTTTATTTTCTTTAGGATATATGGAGCATGAGACTGCAGCGTTGATCCGGTTATTAACTTTAGCAGGCTTAGAGGCTCTACAGCTGAAATGTAACGCATAAAACACTAACCAGAACAGCACGAATGGACAGCATATTGACATTAAAAATGGAAGCAGGCAGGCTTAGTCGAGTGATCATAAGCGGTCCAGTGAGTCAAGTTAAAGTTGTTGTTGGTAACGGCGCATTCAGACAAGCTTAGCTGAGCCATCGAGCAAGCTAGCATAGGATGAAGTCTTGATTTTAGCCACCTCGTGCGTTCTCGACGGTAGATAGTGGGTTCCGGTGGCAGAGGGATCAACCAATTGCGCAAAATAGAGTATAGTATATAGTAACCCAAGAAAAATGTTCTGATAGAAGAACCTATGACCTATAGACCTATACCAGCCGATAAGACAGCTAATGATTAGCGGGCCCAGATGGGTGTTCAGGTAACGTCGCGACGGAGGGGCCAGTTGGATAACTCCCTCGGGCAGATAACGTCGGTAGTCCAGTCGTGAAGGCCCGGTGGGGCTCCGCATCGGCATTAAAACGGGTCCGGATAGGTGATTGTAGCCCAGGAGTGGCTGATGGAACTCTTCAGCTGGCTAGCTCTGGAATAATTGATGTTTGCTCCGGGATCGACGTAAGCCAATAGTCACACGGATAGCAGCTAGCTAGCTAGCTGCGAGATCCAGGTGTAAATGTCCAGAGCTTGCGGTTGAAATCCGGGAATATGGAAAGAAAAATAGGTTCGYTATGTTCTGGTCTGAGTCGCGTAGTACAAAACTGGCAATAGCTTTTGAACTAAAGGATAGCTGATGACCACAAACTGTGGTTAGCTGAATACTAACGTTAGCCAGTAAACTGGCTAGCTTCTGGCTAGCTTCTGGTTAGCTTCTGGCTAGCTTCTGGCTAGCTTCTGTTTAGCTTCTGGCTAGCTTCTGGCTAMCTTCTATTGTGGATTTCAGATTTGAGGTAAATAATATTTTTTTTTAATAATTGGTGAGGCGGGTTGCAGGAGAGTGTTTTGAAGTTGAGTTTTTGGAAAAGAAAATATATAAAAGATATGCGAAGAAAGATGTAAATATATATATACACGGGACACGACAAGACGAGGACAAAGGACGTCAGACTGCTATGCCATCTTGGGACAATGTGAAAAGATGCTCAAATTCACAAGTACAAAATGTAAATTGGCTATATTAAAACTGTTTAATTTTATCCTGAGTGTAGGTTATTAGTAGTATTATAAATGTAAGAGTTCTAAACTTCCTTAATAAGCACAATGTCTTGAGTAAAAGCCAAATTTGATTTATACCAAAACATTACACGACCAATCATATTTACACCCTACACACCCTGATAGATAAACATGTCCACCAAAATAATACCAAAAGGTACGATTGCTTTATCGACTTCCAAAAATCATTTGGCATACAGGACTGTTCTACAAAGTTATTGAAAGTGGTGTAGGGGGTAAAACACATTACATAATTAAATAAATGTATACTAGCAAAACCCGCAGCATCAAAATTGGCAAGAAAATAACAGAATTCTTTGACCAGGGGCGGGGCCTTCGCCAGGGTTGCAATCTGAGCCCTGCACTCTTCAATATTACATCATGCTTCCATAGTGGCTAAGATGGCGCCGGCAGAGACGGTTGCATCGCTTCGAGTTCTAGGAAACTATGCAGTATTTATTTTTTTATGTATTATTTCTTACATTGTTACCCCAGGTAATGTTAAGTCTTATTACAAATACCCAGGAAGAACTATTGGATATAAGTGTAACGTCAACTAACCAACATTATGACCAGGAATACGACTTTCCCGAAGCGGATCCTCTGTTCGGACCACCACCCTGGACAATGGATCTATTCCCAGTAGCCGACCCAAAACAACGGCACCGCAGAAGGGGCAGATGGAGCGGCCTCCACGTCAGGCTAAGTAGATGGGCACATCACTCACCGCTGCTGAGTATACTACTTGCCAATGTCCAGTCTCTTGACAACAAGGTAGATGAAATTCAAGCAAGGGTTGCCTTCCAGAGAGACATCAGAGATTGTAACATTCTCTGTTTCACAGAAAACAGGGAAACTTAAACCAGTTTTACCAAATTTCTAACAGCATGTTAAATGTGCAACCAGAGTAAAAAAAACGCTGGACCACCTTTACCCCACACACAGAGACCCATACAAATCTCTCCCTCGCCCTACATTTGGCAAATCTGACCATAATTCTATTCTACTGATTCCTGCTTACAAGCTAAAATTGAAGTAGAAATCACCAGATCAATAAAAAAATGGTCAGTTGAAGCAGATGCTAAGCTACAGGACAGTTTTGAAAGCACAGACTGGAACATGTTCCGTGATTCCTCCGATGGCATTGAGGAAAACAGTCATCAGTCATTGGCTTCATCAATTTGTGCATCGATGACGTGACCGTACGTACATACCCCTACCAGAAGCCATGGATTACAGGTATCATCTACACTGGTTAGAGCTGCCGCTTTCAAGGAACGGGACTCTACCCATCAAACAAGCAAGGTGTCAATACAGGACTAAGATTGAATCATACTTCATCAGCTCTGACACTCATTTTATTTTACCTTTATTTAACCTCTTCAACAGCCAGTGAAACTGCAGGGCGCCAAATTCAAAACAACAGAAATCCCATAATTAAAATTCCTCAAACATACATGTATTTTACATAATTTTAAAGATACACTTGTTGTAAATCCAGCCACTGTGTCCGATTTCAAAAAGGCTTTACGACGAAAGCAAACCAAACGATTATGTTAGGTGAGAGCCTATTCACAGAATAACACAGCCATTTTTCCAGCCAAAGAGAGGATTCACAAAAAGCAGAAATATAGATAAAATTAATCACTAACCTTTGATGATCTTCATCAGATGACACTCATAGGACTTCATGTTACACAATACATGTATGTTTTGTTCGGTAAAGTTCATATTTATATCCCAAAATCTGAGTTTACATTGGCGCCTTACGCTCAGATGTTCAAAAAACATCCTTTGATTTTGCAGAGAGCCACATCAATTTACAGGAATACTCATAATACACATTGCTAAAAGATACAACTGTTATGCATGGAATTTTAGATGCACTTCTCCTTAATGCAACCGCTGTGTCAGATTTAAAAAAAGCTTTACNTTAATGCAACCGCTGTGTCAGATTTAAAAAAAGCTTTACAAAAAAGCAAACCATGCAATAATCTGAGTCGGCGCTCAGAGCCCAATCAAGACACAAATATATCCACCATATTATGCAGTCAACAGAAGTCAGAAGTAACATTATAAACATTCACTTACCTTTAATGATCTTCATCAGAATGCACTCCCAGGAAACCCAGTTCCACAATAAATGTTTGTTTGTTCGATAATGTCCATCATTTATGTCCAAATTCCTCCTTGTTGTTCTAGCGTTCAGTACACTTTCCAAACTCACGACGCGCGGGCAGGTCCAGCGGAAAGTACGGACGAAAAGTTWWWAAAYTTATATTACAGTCCGTAAAAACATGACAAACGAAGTATTGAATCAATCTTTAGGATGTTTTTAACATAATTCTTCAATAATGTTCCAACCGGAGTATTCCATTGTCTTCAGAAGTGCGATGGAACAGAGCTCGCTCTCACGTGAACTTGCATGGTCAGGGCATTTTTAGGTCATGATAGACCTGACTCATTCCTCTCTCATTCGGCCCCACTTCACGGTAGAAGCATCAGACAAGGTTCTAACGACTGTTGACATCTAGTGGAAGCCTTAGGAAGTGCAACATTACCAATATCCCACTGTATCTTCAATAGGAGCTGAGTTGAAAATCGACCAACCTCAGATTTCCCACTTCCTGGTTGGATTTTATCTCAGGTTTTTGCCTGCCATATGAGTTCTGTTATATTCACAGAGATCATTCAAACAGTTTTAGAAACGTCAGAGTTTTGTAATATGCATAATCTAGCTTTTATGGCTTTGTAGCAGGCCGTTTACTCTGGGGATGCTTTTCATCCGGACGTGAAAATACTGCCCCCTACCCCAAAGAAGTTAAGAACAAAATCATGTTTCAATTACAACTTAGGAATAGTGGGTTATTGGCCTTGTTCTAGGGCAGCACAACAGATTTGTATCTGGTCGGCTCGTGGATTTGAACATGCAACCTTTCGATTTCTAGTACAACGCTCTAACCACTAGGCTACGCTGCCACCCTTATCAGACCTGACAGGGCTTGCAAACCATTACAGACTACAAAGGGAAGCACAGCCGAGAGCTAAACTACTTCTATGCTCGCTTCGAGGCAAATGGCACTGAAACATGCATGAGAGCACCAGATGTTCCGGATGACTGTGTGATCACGCTCTCCGCAGCTGATGTGAGTAGGACCTTTCAACAGGTCAACATTCACAAGGCCGCAGGGCCAGACGGATTACCAGGACGTGTACTGCGAGCATGCGCTGACCAACTGGCAAGTGTCTTCAATGACATTTTCAACCTCTCCTTGTCCGAGTCTGTAATACCAACATGTTTTAAGCAGACCACCATAATGCCTGTGTCCTAGAACACCAATGTAACCTGCCTAAATGACTACCGACCCGTAGCACTCTCGTCTGTAGTCATGAAGTGCTTTGAAAGCCTGGTCATGGCTCACATCAACACCATTATACCATTATCCCATTATCCCACCATAGTGCCCTCAAAGCTCATCACTAAGCTAAGGATCCTGGGACTAAACACCTCCCTCTGCAACTGGATCCTGGACTTCCTGATGGGCCACCCCCAGGTGGTGAGAGTGGGTAGCAACACATCTGCCACGCTGATCCTCAACATTGAGCTCCCAGGGGTGCGTGCTCAGTCCCCTCCTGTACTCCCTGTTCAACCATGACTGCATGGCCTTGCCAACAACTCCAACATCATCATTAAGTTTGCAGATGACACAACAGCGGTAGGCCTGATCACCGACAACGACGAGACAGCCTATAGGGAGGAGGTCAGAGACCTGGCCGGGTCGTTCCAGAATAACAACCTATCCCTCAACGTAACCAATACTAAGGAGATGATTGTGGACTACAGGAAAAGGGGGACCGAGCACGCCCCCATTGTCATCAAAAGGGCTGTAACGGAGCAGGTTAAGAGCTTCAAGTTCCTCAGTGTCCACATCACCAACAAACTAGAATGGTCCAAACACACCAAGACAGTCGTGAAGAGGGCACAACAAAGCCTATTCCCCCTCAGGAAACTAAAAAGATTTGGCATGGGTCTTGAGATCCTCAAATGCTTCTACAGCTGCAACATCGAGAGCATCCTGACTGGTTGCATCACTGCCTGGTATGGCAACTGCTTGGCCTCCGACCGCAAGGCACTACAGAGGGTAGTGCGTACAGCCCAGTACATCACTGGGGCTAAGCTGCCTGCCATCCAGGACCTCTCCACCAGGCGGTGTCAGAGGCCCTAAAAATGGTCAAAGACCCCAGCCACCCCAGTCATAGACTGTTCTCTCTACTACCGCATGGCAAGCGGTACCGGAGTGCCAAGTCTAGGACAAAAAGGCTTCTCAACAGTTTTTATCCCCAAGCCATAAGACTGCTTAACAGGTAATCAAATGGCTATTTGCATTGTGTCTCGCCACCCGCCCTTTACACTACTGCTACTCTCTGTTCATTACATTTACAGTCATTTAGCAGACGCTCTTATCCAGAGCGACTTACAGTAGAGTGCATACATTTTATTACCATTTTACATACTGAGACAAGGATATCCCTACCGGCCAAGAGCAGACGCTCTTATCCAGAGCGACTTAGAGTGCATACATTTTATTACATATTTATTTTTATTTTTTTTACATACTGAGACAAGGATATCTCTACCGGCCAAACCCTCCCTACCGGCCAAACCCGGACGACGCTATGCCAATTGTGCGTCGCCCCACGGATCTCCCGGTTGCGACAGAGCCTGGGCGCGAACCCAGAGAATCTGGTGGCGCAGCTAGCACTGCGATGCAGTGCCCTAGACCACTGCGCCAACCGGGAGATCATGTATATATGTTCATCATATATGCATAGTCACTTTAACCATATCTACATGTACATACTGCCTCAATCAGCCTGACTAACTGGTGTCTGTATGTAGCCTCGCTACTTTTATAGCCTCGCTACTGTATATAGACTCGCTTCTGTTTTTCACTGTCTTTTTACATTTACATGACACTTTTTATCTCCCGGGTGGCGCAGTGGTCTAGGGCACTGCATCGCAGTGCTAGCTGCGCCACCAGAGTCTCTGGGTTTGCGCCCAGGCTGGGCTGGGTTCGCGCCCAGGTTCTGTCGCAACCGGGAGATCTGTGGGGCGACGCACAATTGGCATAGCGTCGTCCGGGTTAGGGAGGGTTTGGCCGGTAGGGATATCCTTGTCTCAGTATGTAATAAAAAAAATGTAATAAAATGTATGCACTCTACTGTAAGTCGCTCTGGATAAGAGCGTCTGCTCTTGGCCGGTAGGGATATCCTTGTCTCAGTATGTAAAAAAAAATGTAATAAAATGTATGCACTCTACTGTAAGTCGCTCTGGATAAGAGCGTCTGCTAAATGACTAAAATGTAAATGTCTTTTTACTGTTGTTTTTATTTCTTTACTTACCTATTGTTCACCTAATACCATTTTTGCACTATTGGTTAGAGCCTGTAAGTAAGCATTTCACTGTAAGGTCTACACCTGTTTTATTTCGGCACACGTGACAAATAAACTTTGATTTGATATGATTTGAACTAAATAAACATCTGCTTTTTGAAAGTGTATTTTTAGCATTCTTTTTTTAAGGAAAGCATAAAGATGCTGATGAAGAAATACAGTACTATTCAGCTTTATCCTACATTTTGCGTTTAAAGCATTTTGAAGGTAGAAGCCGCCTGTATTTGTTTATTATGCTACTGTGCAGTCTGACAAGTAAACATAGCCTACAGTACATACTGTAGTATACATGCCAATACCGCCTGGCTCTGGACCAATGCATCAGCTGTCACCCATATTTCCAGCGAGACTATTCAAGCCATCGACTCACTCACTCATGTGAGGTCTGAGTTTTATTGATTGTATGGGGGGGGGAGATAAGTACATTAAACATATGTGTGTGTGTGTTATAATTGTGCAACAAAGTGTGGCTAGACATACCGCATGACTTGACTAATCTTGGGAGAGGAGGGGTGCACATCACGAGGGGTAGCAGGGATGGGAAAGTACCGAAAAGACACGATAACAGGAACTGTGAGTGCAACAACAGGAATGAGGGGACAGACAGCAACACTCAATCAAGATATCAGCGGACCCTCCGAAGCGCTAAGGGGCTGGACTAGCTTAAGCGCCAACACCAGCTATAGGCCAGTAAGTCTAAACCAAACTGGACCTCTACTCTAACAGGCTTGCTCTGAAGCAGGAACTAACACTGTTAGAGTATATAGGGGAGGGGTTTTGGGGTGTTGCCCAGTTCTGTGTCTCATCCTGCGTGATGTTATATTGAACCAGTATATACGAAAGTTGCAGTTGCCATTTATTGCTTAATTAATTAAAAAGTATATAGTATACAATCGGTGACTCATCGTCATACTTGTCCTTATACCAGATTGAATTGACGCAACCCTAACAATCATGAAGATGATGAGCAATCAGCAAAGGCCATCTGTAATCTGCTGGCTTCACGTCACATCAACATTGCTTTAATCACAGTCAGAAGACAGTTGAAGAAACTTGCGTGGACTTATGGAAAGGCTTGGTAAGATATGTTATTTATATATATTTAAGTTTGGCTATTTACAAAGCAAAAGGTACAAAAATATTGTAGCCTACAACTCATGGACTGCAATAGTGTTTCCACAATAATTCACTGTTGCCTTCTTTTTCAGCTTTCATGGCTCGAGATTTCTTTGAGGAAGAAATCATCAAGAGATATGCTGGACCCTATGTCAGAGAGATATTTCTGGGACCACTTCGTTTCTTTCATTTTGAATTTCTTTTTTCTTGATATTTTATTAACAAAAGCATAAAGATATTGATGAAGAAATACAAAATGCTTCCAGCTGTCCATCACTACTGTAAATAAAAACACAGCATGTTGTTTTGTTTACATTCTTTATTGTAACCACAATGTCACAAATAATTTGTATTTACCATTCCAATTACATTAAAAGTTTGGGATTTACAAATGTGTGCTTTTCTTGTAATTTTTCGTTAAATCCAGGTTGGGACTTAGGTATAACTTTTGACTGACGCCTATTTTCTAATATCTGCCTTCCAAATTCATATCTAAGGGGCATTTTTCACGCCATTATTAGTTACATTGATTTTGTTTGAATGTGCAGACTGGCACTAAGAACAGCGGGAACATTTCACTAGTCAGCGCCATTATTAGTGCAATGCCCCTTACAATGTTGCTCTGTGCTACCCCCCCCCCCCCCCTTCCTCCTCCTTCTTTCCCCATGGGCTAGGTCTGTCTTCTGGAGAACTGCAAGGCAATCCCATTGTGCACCACTTGGGAGCCATGACCAATATGACCAATATATATATTGTCCTGCTTATAACAGGGTTGATAATATATCTGTGAGAATATCCAAGGGGCTTTTATATAATTCTGAATTAATAATAATAATAATCGCTTTGTTTTAAAAAATAACAATATTTTGGAGATGATTTTGTTTTCAAATAACGTAAAATGAGCGAGAAAAAGGCCATTCTTGAACATGGGGTGAGACATTGTTACTAATTTGTAAATAAAGGCAGTTTGTTTTTAGAGGGAGAGAAACCAAAAGCCTACAGTCTTCTCATGGGTCTCCAAGTCAAGGTATTGATCCAGCATCTGTAGCAACAGTTTGCACTGCGCTGCAGTGTTTTAGACCACTGCTCCACTAAGGCACTGTACAACATGACTGGTCGGGAGTAGTCTACAGTACTACAGTAAGTGCAAAATAATCCTAACATTTCCACACCCTAATTGTAGTCTAAGTTTCCCTTAGAATAAAAACCTTAGTGTGACAGTTTTAGTAAGTAATAATGAAGTTGTGCATATTTATCAGTTTCTATTTAGGTTTATGTCACCCATTCATTGTCAGTTTGAGACACATTAGTGCCTTGGGACCCAAACGCATAATCAGTGCTCTAACTCCCCCTTGCGCTGGTCTGGAGCAATGAAGTAGGGACGCAGGGTACCATACTAAACCACAAATTACTTCTAAGTCCTGCAGCATAATCACAAAACTTTTAGTTGAGCAACCACTGTAAGCATCTCAGATCAGACCTATGCCCCTGCTGCCCACCCCATGCCCCTCACTCCCGCAAAGAGGGTCTCAACATGAAAGTCACACATACGCCAGGCCGTGAGCAGGCCCAACCCCCGCTATTACACTAGCCCACGTAAATGGAATGGACCAGATGCTCAGCAGGCTCTGCTCACACTTAGTGGTCTGAGACCAAACCACATGACTAACAACAGACACTTTATGGAACACAAAGCCTCAGGCCTTGAATATCCAAGGCCTGAGGTCATCTGCCTTTGGACATACTGATTGCGCTCTAGGTTACAGAGAGTTGGTAGTCCAATCCACCATATTACCAGGTTGTGGAACAGTGAAGGGACTCAGGGGGTATGCTAATTAGGTATAGAGCAGACCTAACTCACTCTATTAAAATAATAAAAACGGACATTTTTTAAATTTGACTAGAAATTCAAAAGGAAATTCTCTCAACAGAGAAAAATTTTCTCCTGTGTGCTACCTATATCCCCCCACTAGAATCCCCATACATAAATGAAGACAGCTGCTCCATCCTGGAGGGGGAAATCAATAATTTCCAGGCCCAGGGACCTGTACTAGTCTGTGTGACCTAAATGCCAGAACTGGACAAGAACCTGACCCTCAGCACACAGGCGATCAAACACCTACCTGGAGGTGACATCATTCCCTCCCCCATCTTTTTATTTTATTCATGTTTTATTTAACCTTTACAGGCTAGGCAAGTCAGTTAAGAACATATTCTTATTTACAATGATGGCCTATCCTGGCCAAACTCTAATCCGGACGATGCTYGGCCAATTGTGCGCCGCCCCCATAGGCACAACTATGACAACATAAACAACAAAAACAGGTCACAACTCCTGCAGCTCTGTCGCACGCTGGGTAAGTACATACTCAATGGTAGGCTTTGAGGGGACTCCTACGGTAGGTACACCTATAGTTATTGAGTACTGTAGACTACTTTATCACTGACCTCAACCCCGAGTCTCTCAGAGCATTCGCAGTCAGCCCACTGACACCCTTATCAGATCACAGCAAAATCACAGTCTACTTGAACAGAGCAATACTCAATCATAAGGCATCAAAGCCAAAGGAACTGAAAAATATTTAAAAAATGCTATAGATGGAATGAAACTAGTGTGGAAACCTACCAAAAAACAATTAGGCAACAACAAATTCAATCCCTTTTAGACAACTTCCTGGACAACATATGTCAATGTGCTAGTGAAGGGGTAAATTTGGCAGTAGAAAACCTAAACAGGATATTTGACCTCTCAGCTTCGCTATCAAATCTAAAAATTTCAAGCAGAAAACCTAAGAAAATTAACAACAATGACAAATGGTTTGATGAAGAATTCAAAAACCTAAGAAAGAAATTGAGAAACCTCTCCAACCATGGTGAATCACTAAAACAATACAGAAATGCACAACGGAAAAATAAGGAACATCACGTCAGAAATCAGTTCAACGTAGTTGAAGAATCCATAGACTCTAACCACTTCTGGGAAAATTGGAAACACTAAGCAAACAACACTAAGAATTATCCATCCAAAACTGACATTTGTGGATAAACAACTTCTCCAATCTTTTTGGCCCTATAACAAAGAACAAATAGCAAAAACATATACAGTGGGGAGAACAAGTATTTGATACACTGCCGATTTTGCAGGTTTTACTACTTACAACGCATGTAGAGGTCTGTCATTTTTATCATAGGTACACTTCAACTGTGAGAGACGGAATCTAAAACAAAAATCCAGAAAATCACATTGTATGATTTTTAAGTAATTCATTTGCATTTTATTGCGGGCGGCTTCTGGCAGATCCTGTCTGGCGGGCGGCTCTGGCAGATCCTGTCTGGGGCGGGCGGCTCTAGCGGCTCCTGTCTGGCTGACGGCTTCTAGCGGCTCCTGTCTGGCGGATGGCTCTGTAGGCTCATGGCAGACGGGCGGCTTGGCAGGCTCATGGCAGACGGGCGGCTTTGCAGGCTCCTGGCAGACGGATGGCTCAGACGGCGCTGGGGAGACGGATGGCTCAGATGGCGCTGGGGAGACGGATGGCTCAGATGGCGCTGGGGAGACGGATGGCTCAGATGGCGCTGGTGAGACGGATGGCTCTGGCCGGATACGGGGCACTGTAGACCTGGTGCGTGGTGCGGAACTGGAGGCACCGTGCTAATGATAAGCACCTTCCTACTAGTGCGGGGAGCAGGGACAGGGCACACTGTACTCTCAAAGCCCACTCTATACCTGGTGCGTGGTACCGGCACTGGTGACACCGGGCTGAGGACAAGCACATCAGGATTAGTAGGGGGAGAAGAAACAGTGTGTACAGGGCTCTGGAGACGCACAGGAGGCTTAGTGCGTGGTGCCGGAACTGGAGGCACCGAACTGGATACACGCACTACAGGGAGAGTGCGTAGAGGAGGAACAGGGCTCTGGAGATGCACTGGAAGCCTGGTGCGTGGTGTCGGCACTGGTGGTACCAGGCTGGGACGGGAAGGTGGCGCCGGAAATACCGGACCGTGCAGGCGTACTGGCTCTCTTGAGCACTGAGCCTGTCCAACCTTACCTGGTTGAATGCTCCCGGTCGCCCGCCCAGTGCGGGGAGGTGGAATAACCCGCACCGGGCTGTGTAGGCGAACCGGGGAAACCATGCGTAAGGCAGGTGCCATGTATGCCGGCCCGAGGAGACGTACTGGTGGCCAGATATGTAGGCCGGCTTCATGACATCCGGCTCAAATCTCAATCTAGCCCTGCCAGTGCGGGGAGGTGGAATAACCCGCACCGGGCTATGCACACGTACAGGAGACACTGTGCGCTCTACTGCGTAACACGGTGTCTGCCCGTACTCTCGCTCTCCACGTAAGTACAGGGAGTGGGCGCAGGTCTCCTACCTGACTTCGCCACTCTCCCTTCTAGCCCCCCCCAAGAAATTTTTGGGGTTTACTCACAGGCTTCCTACCGCGTCGTCGTGCTGCCTCCATTCGCCGGTATCCCTCCTCGCACTGCGCCAGAGAATCCCAGGCGGGCTCCGGCACTCGCCCTGGGTCGATCGACCACCTGTCGATCTCCTCCCACGTAGTGTACCCAGATCTTTTTCCTGCTTCCGCGCTAGCTCCTCATATCGCCGCCTCTCTGCTTTCGCTGCCTCCAGCTCAGCTTTGGGCGGCGATATTCTCCTGTTGAGCCCAGGGTCCTTTACCGTCCAATATTTCCTCCCAAGTCCAGGAGTTCTTGTTGCTCTGTTGAGCATTCCCTTGCCGCTTGTCTTAGCGTGGTGGGTGATTCTGTAAGGGCTGTCTCTCTCCTCATCCTCGGACGAGGAGAGGAGAGAAGGATCATCTGACCAAAATGCAGCATTCGGGAAGTAAGCCATCTTTTTATTATTAACGACGATGGCAACACGAAACAAAACACTTTCAAATATACAAAACAAGAAAACGACGTTGACGAAACCTGACATATAAACTTACATAACTAAACGTAAACTCACGGACAGGAAACAGACGACATCAAAATAAACGAACAGCCAAACAGTCCCGTATGGTACATACATTCAACGAACACAGGAGACATCACAGGAGACAATCACCCACCAACAAACAGTGAGAACACCCTACCTAAATATGACTCTTAATTAGAGGAGAACGCAAAACACCTGCCTCTAATTAAGAGCCATACCAGGCAACCACAACCAACATAGAAACAGATAACATAGACTGCCCCACCAAAACACATGCCCTGACCTAAACACATACAAAAACAACATAAAACAGGTCAGGACCGTTACAAGAACCTCATGCCAAATTGAGTGAAAAGCTTTTTTGAAATCAACAAAGCCTGAAAACACTTTGCCTTGGTTGGTTTTTTGCTTTGTCATTTAGGGTGAATAAATGGTCTGTCGTATGGTAATTTGGTAAAAAGCCAATTTTACATTTGCTCAGTACAGTGCATTGTTTTCACTGAGGAAATGGGTGAGTCTGCTGTTAATGATAATGCAGGGGATTTTCCTAAGGTTTCTGTTGATACATATCCCTGTATTTTGGGTCAAATTTGTCTCCACTTTTGTGGATTGGGGTGATCAGTCCTTTTTTCCAAAATTTGGGAAAGATGCCAGAGCTAAGGATTATGTTAAAGAGTATAAGTATAGTCATTTGGAATTTGTGGTCTGTATATTTTATCATTTCATTTAGGATACCATCAACACCACAGGACTTTTGGGTTGGAGAGTTTGATTTTGTCCTGTAGTTCATTCAGCATCCAGTGGGTTCTGGTAGTCTTTAATAGTTGATTCTAAGATTTGTATTTGATCATGTACAGTGGGAGAACAAGTATTTGATACACTGCCGATTTTGCAGGTTTTCCTACTTACAAAAGCATGTAGAGGTCTGTAATTCTTATCATAGGTACACTTCAACTGTGAGAGACGGAATCTAAAACAAAAATCCAGAAAATCACATTGTATGATTTTTAAGTAATTAATTTGCATTTTATTGCATGACATAAGTATTTGATCACCTACCAACCAGTAAGAATTCCGGCTCTCACAGACCTGTTAGTTTTTCTTTAAGAAGCACTCCTGTTCTCCACTCATTACCTGATTAACTGCACCTGTTTGAACTCGTTACCTGTATAAAGACACCTGTCCACACACTCAATCAAACAGACTCCAACCTCTCCAATGGCCAAGACCAGAGAGCTGTGTAAGGACATGGGATAAGATTGTAGACCTGCACAAGGCTGGGATGGGCTACAGGACAATAGGCAAGCAGCTTGTGTGAGAAGGCAACAACTGTTGGCGCAATTATTAGAAAATGGAAGAAGTTCAAGATGCCGGTCAATCACCCTCGGTCTGGGGCTCATGCAAGATCTCACCTCGTGGGCATCAATGATCATGAGGAAGGTGAGGGATCAGCCCAGAACTACACGGCAGGACCTGGTCAATGACCTGAAGAGAGCTGGGACCACGGTCTCAAAGAAACCATTAGTAACACACTACGCCATCATGGATTAAAATCCTGCAGCGCACGCAAGGTCCCCTGCTCAAGCCAGCGCATGTCCAGGCCCGTCTGAAGTTTGCCAATGACCATCTGGATGATCCAGAGGAGGAATGGGAGAAGGTCATGTGGTCTGATGAGACAAAAATAGAGCTTTTTGGTCTAAACTCCACTCGCCGTGTTTGGAGGAAGAAGAAGGATGAGTACAACCCCAAGAATACCATCCCAACCGTGAAGCATGGAGGTGGAAACATCATTCTTTGGGGATGCTTTTCTGCAAAGGGGACAGGACGACTGCACCGTATGGAGGGGAGGATGGATGGGGCCATGTATCGCGAGATCTTGGCCAACAACCTCCTTCCCTCAGTAAGAGCATTGAAGATGGGTCGTGGCTGAATCTTCCAGCATGACAACGACCCGAAACACACAGCCAGGGCAACTAAGGAGTGGCTCCGTAAGAAGCATCTCAAGGTCCTGGAGTGGCCTAGCCAGTCTCCAGACCTGAACCCAATAGAAAATCTTTGGAGGGAGCTGAAAGTCCGTATTGCCCAGCGACAGCCCCGAAACCTGAAGGATCTGGAGAAGGTCTGGAGGGAGGAGTGGGCCAAAATCCCTGATGCAGTGTGTGCAAACCTGGTCAAGAACTACAGGAAAGTATGATCTCTGTAATTGCAAACAAAGGTTTCTGTACCAAAATATTAAGTTCTGCTTTTCTGATGTATCAAATACTTATGTCATG
>NC_036855.1:65470559-65614841 GCF_002910315.2 Salvelinus sp. IW2-2015
GTTGTTGTTGTGTACATGGATTTTATGTTGTATGTTTTCCCCCAACACCACTTTCTATCAATGTGTATAGCAGACCCTCATGCCAAATTGAGTGAAAAGCTTTTTTGAACAACAAAGCCTGAAAACACTTTGTTGTGTGGTTTTTTGCTTTGTCAATTAGGGTGAATAAATGGTCTGTCGTATGGTAATTTGGTAAAAAGCCAATTTTAACATTTGCTCAGTACAGTGCATTGTTTTCACTGAGGAAATGGGTGAGTCTGCTGTTAATGATAATGCAGGGGATTTTCCTAAGGTTTCTGTTGATACATATCCCTGTTATTTGGGTCAAATTTGTCTCCACTTTTGTGGATTGGGGTGATCAGTCCTTTTTTCCAAATATTGGAAAGATGCCAGAGCTAAGGATTATGTTAAAGAGTATAAGTATAGTCATTTGGAATTTGTGGTCTGTATATTTTATCATTTCATTTAGGATACCATCAACACCACAGGACTTGGGTTGGAGAGTTTGTATTTTGTCCTGTAGTTCATTCAGCATCCAGTGGGTTCTGGTAGTCTTTAATAGTTGATTCTAAGATTTGTATTTGATCATGTACAGTGGGGAGAACAAGTATTTGATACACTGCCGATTTTGCAGGTTTTCCTACTTACAAAGCATGTAGAGGTCTGTAATTCTTATCATAGGTACACTTCAACTGTGAGAGACGGAATCTAAAACAAAAAATCCAGAAAATCACATTGTATGATTTTTAAGTAATTAATTTGCATTTTATTGCATGACATAAGTATTTGATCACCTACCAACCAGTAAGAATTCCGGCTCTCACAGACCTGTTAGTTTTCTTTAAGAAGCACTCCTGTTCTCCACTCATTACCTGTATTAACTGCACCTGTTTGAACTCGTTACCTGTATAAAGACACCTGTCCACACACTCAATCAAACAGACTCCAACCTCTCCACAATGGCCAAGACCAGAGAGCTGTGTAAGGACATCAGGGATAAGATTGTAGACCTGCACAAGGCTGGGATGGGCTACAGGACAATAGGCAAGCAGCTTGGTGAGAGAAGGCAACAACTGTGGCGCAATTATTAGAAAATGGAAGAAGTTCAAGATGCGGTCAATCACCCTCGGTCTGGGCCATGCAAGATCTCACCTCGTGGGCATGCAATGATCATGATCGCAAGAGTGAGGGAGAATAGCCGCAAGGACTCCGTGCAGGATCCTGAGGTCACGAACCTGAGCAGAGATGGGGACCACGGTCTCAAAGAAACCATTAGCCTCATAGGATTAAAATCCTGCAGCGCACGCAAGGTCCCCCTGCTCAAGCCAGCGCATGTCCAGGCCCGTCTGAAGTTTGCAATGACCATCTGGATGATCCAGAGGAGGAAGGGAGAAGGGCATTTGGTCTGATGAGACACAAAATAGAGCTTCGGTCAAACTTCACTCGCCGTGTTTGGAAGAAGAAGAAGGTGAGTACAACCCCAAGAATACCATCCCAACCGTGAGAACATGGAGGTGAAACATCACTGTGGGAGGCTTTCTGCAAAGGGTACAGTGTACGGAGCTACCCATGGGACCGGTAGTGGGAGAGCGGAGGAGTGCTCTAGGCTCACAATCAGGGATGAAGTCGCGGAGAGTGCGGTAGGCAAGGCAACTCCGGCCCCTCAGCGTATGAAGGAGAGGCATGGGCAACAACCAAGCGAGCATGCGGTGACCCTCAGCGCTACGCCTCAAGCGCCCAGGGTTAGCATAGCCCACGAGGAACACAGCACGCTTGCCAGCGAGCCACACCTGCAAAAGGATGACCTCACAGCAGGCCACTGGCGTCTCCAGACTCTGTCACGTCTGTTCACATGTGCTCTAAATGTGCTCAGTGTGGAAGCCCGCTGCTTTCATCTGGTCACGCGTCACCTAAAAGTCAGGACGTCGGTGCTCCTTGCCATACGCCCCCTCATGGTAGATTCTGTATTTTGACTTTTGAGCGCCAGGTGCACCATGGCACATTTGCTGGCCTGCTGGAGAGGTCATTTTGCAGGCGGGGTCCTCTGGGCAGTGCTCTTCCTTCCGTTGCACACAACCAAAAGGGGGATCGCCAGGACCTAACCCAATAAGGTGAAGCAAACGATGAGGTTCCTGACGTGACGGAAGTCCGATATTTGTTGCCTCTCCTACGGCCTCCTCCACGTTTGCCTGAGTGTACTGCCTGTCTTCCTGGTATAAGCGCTCCTCCCATGCTCTGGACAACTACGAGCTCAAGACACAGCCAAGCCTTCTTGCCCAGCCTCACCATTGAATGTGCCAGTCCCTGGATTGAGCTGCACCTACCTGAAACCTGAGAACCACGTTGTGTGGAGTTGTATGACTGCGCGGTCCTCTCAGCCACCACTAGAGTGAAAAGCACCGCCAGCATTCAAAAGTGGACCAAAACATCAGCCAGGAGCATAGGAAGATTTGAGAGGAAGTGGTCTGGTGGTCACCACCTGCAGAAACCACTCCTTTATTGGGTGGTGTCAACAAGTGTGGGGTTAAAATTTGCAAAAAACACACACATTTCTTTCCACAGTTATGTGGGGTGAGACAGGGATGCAGCTTAAGGCCCACCCTCTTCAACATATATATAAACAAATTGGCGAGGGCACTAGAACAGTCTGCAGCACCCGGCCTCACCGTACTAGAATCTGAAGTCAAAATGTCTACTGTTTTCTGACAATCTTGTGCTTCTGTACCCAACCAAGGAGGGCCTACAGCAGCACCTAGATCTTCTGCACATATTCTGTCAGACCTGGACCCTGACAGTTCGGGTTCGTGCAGTGGGTGAGATCTTCGTGGACTATAGCCTTGTCTCAGTGTAGTAAATTGGTGGTTTGTGGATATCCCTCTAGTGGTATAGGGGCTGTGCTTTGGCAAAGTGGGTGATGTCATATCCTGACTGGTTGGCCCTGTCCCAGGGTATTATTGGATGGGGCCACAGTGTCTCCCGACCCCTCCTGTCTCAGCCTCCAGTATCTATGCTGCAATAGTTTATAGTTTATCTGGTGTAATTATCCTGTCTTATCTGGAGTCATGTGTGAATTTAAGTATGCTCCCTCTAATTCTCTCTCTCTCTCCCTCCCCTCCCGGAGGACCTGAGCCCTGGGACCATGCCTCAGGACTATCTGGCCTGATGACTCCTTGCTGTCCCCAGTCCACCTGGTCAGTTTCAACTGTTCTGCCTGGGGCTACGGAACCCTGACCTGTTCACCAGACATGCTACCTTGTCCCAGACCTGCTGTTTTCAACTCTCTTTCTCTACCGCACCTGCTGTCTCGAACTCTGAATGCTCGGCTATGAAAAGCCAACTGACATTTACTCCTGAGGTGTTGACCTGTTGCACCCTCTGTTGCACTCTCTACAACCAATGTGATTATTATTATTTGATCCTGCTGGTCATCTATGAACGTTTGAACATGGCCATGTACTGTTATAATCTCCACCTGGCACAGCCAGAAGAGGACGGGCCACCCCTCAGAGCCTGGTTCCTCTGTAGGTTTCTTCCTAGGTGTCTGCCTTTCTAGGGAGCCACCGTGCTTCTACATCTGCATTGCTTGCTGTTTGGGGTTTTAGGCTGGGTTTCTGTATAGCAGTTTGTGACATCGGCTGATGTAAAAAGGGCTTTATAAATACAGTTGAAGTCAGAAGTTTACATACACTTAGGTTGGAGTCATTAAAACTTGTTTTTCAACCAATCTACACATTTCTTGTTAACAAACTATAGTTTTGCCAAGTCGGTTAGGACATCTACTTTGTGCATGACACAAGTAATTTTTCCCAAAATTGTTTACAGACATATTATTTCACTTATAATTCACTGTATCACAATTCCAATGGGTCAGAAGTTTACATACAATTAGTTGACTGTGCCTTTAAACAGATTGAAAAATTCCAGAAAATGATGTCATGGCTTTAGAAGCTTCTGATTGACATAATTTGAGTCATTTGGAGGTGTACCTGTGGATGTATTTCAAGGCCTACCTTCAAACTCAGTGCCTCTTTGCTTGACATCATTGGAAAATCAAAATAAATCAGCCAAGACCAAAGACCAAAAAATTGTAGACCTCCACAAGTCTGGTTCATCCTTGGGAGCAATTTCCAAACGCTTGAAGGTACCATGTTCATCTGTACAAACAATAGTACGAATGTATAAACACCATGGGACCACGCAGCCATCATACCGCTCAGGAAAGAGACGCATTTTGTCTCCTAGAGATGAATGTACTTTGGTGCGAAAAGTGCAAATCAATCCCAGAACAACAGCAAAGGACCTTGTGAAGATGCTGGAGGAAACTGGTACAAAAGTAACTATATCCATAGTGAAACGAGTCCTATATCGACATAACCTGAAAGGCCACTCAGTAAGGAAGAAGCCACTGCTCTAAAACCGCCATAAAAAAAGCCAGACTACGGTTTGCAACTGCACATGGGGACAAAGATCGTACTTTTTGGAGAAATGTCCTCTGGTCTGATGAAACAAAAATATAACTGTTTGGCCATAATGTCCATTGTTATGTTAGGAGGAAAAAGGGAGAGACTTGCAAGCCGAAGGACACCATCCCAACTGTGAAGCACAGGGGTGGCAGCATCATATTGTGGGGTTGATTTGCTGCAGGAGGGACTGGTGCACTTCACAAAATAGATGACATCATGAGGAAAGGAAAATTATGTGGATATATTGAAGCAACATCTCAAGATATCAGTCAGGAAGTTAAAGCTTGGTCACAAATGGGTCTTCTGAATGGACAATGACCTTAAGCATACTTCCAAAGTTGTGGCAAAATGGCTTAAGGACAACAAAGTCAAGGTATTGGATTGGCCATCACAAAGCCCTGACCTCAATCATGTAGAACATTTGTGGGCAAAACTGAAAAGCATGTGCGAGCAAGGAGGCCTACAAACCTGACTCCGTTACACCAGCTCTGTTAGGAGGAATGGGCCAAAATTCACCCAACTTATTGTGGGAAGCTTGTGGAAGGCTACCCAAAACGTTTGACCCAAGTTAAACAATTTAAAGACAATACTACCAAATACTAATTAAGTGTATGTTAGTTTCTGACCCACTGGGAATGTGATGAAAGAAATAAAAGCTGAAATATTTCATTGTCTCTATTTCGCATTCTTAAAATAAAGTGGGGATCCTAACTGACCGAAGACAGGACATTTTTACTAGGATTAAATGTCAGGAATTGTGAAAAACTGAGTTTAAATGTATTTGGCTAAGGTGTATGTAAACTTCAGACTTCAACTGTACATTTGATTGATTGATTGACAGTAAATCTCAGTAAGACAAAATAATTGTGATCCAAAAAAGTTCCAGATGCCAGAACCACAAATTCTAGACACACAAAAAACTATACATACCTCGGACTAAACATCAGCGCCACAGGTAACTTCCACAAAGCTGTGAACGATCTGATACAAGGCAAGAAGGGCCTTCTATGCCATCAAAAGGAACATATATTTCAATATATCAATTAGAATCAGTTATAGAACCCATTGCCTTTTATGGTTGTAAGGTCTGGGGTCTGCTCACCAACCAAGAATTCACAAAATGGGACAATCACCAAATTGAGACTCAATGCAGAATTCTGCAAAAATATCCAGTGTACAACGTAAAACACCAAATAATGCATGCAGAGAAGAATTAGGCCGATACCCGCTAATTATCAAAATCCAGAAAAGAGCCGTTGAATTCTACAACCAATTAAATGGAAGCGATTCCCAAACCTTCCATAACAAAGCCATCACCTCAGACAGATGCACCTGGAGAAGAGTCCCTTAAGCAAGCAGGGGGAGAGAGAGAGACAGAGAGAGACATATAGAGACAGACAGAGACAGAGACAGGACACACACACACACACACACACACACACACACACACACACACACACACACACACACACACACACACACACACACACACACACACACACACACACACACACACACACACACCACACACACACACACACACACACACACACACACACACACACACACACACACACAGGGGTGTTTTACCTGTTTGGAGGTCTTCCATGGAGAGAGGTGACCTGCAGAGAAACAAACAGCAAATGCTAGTCCTTTGAGCAGACAGAGAAAAATAACTGTATGATAGGTTATCTTATCATTACAATGGTAGAAGTAAAGAACAGTAGGGAAACTTTCTACAAAAGTTTTAAAAAAAATTWAAAAAAAGGCTGTCGGTACAAAACAATAATTCAATATCACAGTTTCTCTTGGAATCCATACATCATAGGCTATTACATATAGCACTAGTGGTACCCCGCCCTAAATGGGCGGTAAATCATTTGATTCAATCCAATTTACCCCTCCTGCAAATCAAAAATGTGTTTATCGGTTCAGCTTTTTGGTCTCTGGATATTCTCTACTTCAGAGCATGAAAAAA
This sequence comes from Salvelinus sp. IW2-2015, assembly GCF_002910315.2. Taxonomy (NCBI): domain Eukaryota; kingdom Metazoa; phylum Chordata; class Actinopteri; order Salmoniformes; family Salmonidae; genus Salvelinus; species Salvelinus sp. IW2-2015. Next base: position 65,477,001 of record NC_036855.1, read on the forward strand.
CATTTGTGCCATGGCACTTGATGTCTCCTTAAAATTCAATGTTGTGACAGGCCTACCCTGAACCCATGTTATCCATATATATGGCCTATTAAAAAAACAGAACATTTTGGTAGCTTAACTACAGACAGATTAGAGCCTTCTCTTTTCAGCAGTACACTTAGAAAAAATGTTTTCTTTGGGGTTCTATATTTAAACAATAAGGCACAAGGCGGTGTGGTATATGGCCAATATACCATGGCTAAGGGCTGTTCTTAGGCATGACGCAACGGGGGTTTGGCCATATGTGACTCACCACCTGGATTATATCTTATGTAGCAACATTTGAATTTCTGTTTTTTACATGGGATAAATGTAGAGACTCAGAGCTACAAAATGGTATATCATACACTGCATTTCAGGAAACAATATGAAAGTAATTCTGCTTTCTAGTATATGTGATATATTACATCACATATTGTACAGACCCCAGAGGTGCCTTATTGCTTTTATAAACTGATTACCAACTTAATTAGAAAGTACAAATTGTTATTTTGTCATACCCATGGTATACAGTCTGATACACCACAGCTTTCAGCCAATCAGCACGTCTTTTGACCACCCAATTTCTAAAGAACCTTTTGTTTCTTTGGATGAGATAATCCTACCCAGTGAAGGCAAAGAACCTTGAGGGTGCTCTCCCTACCACAGAGTGTAATGTGGATTTCAGCAAACAACAGCAAACAAAAGCTAACCCAGTCACATCAAACTCTGAAATGACAGCTAACTCCCTTTTAATTAGTTTTAGCTGTTTGCATTGACATGTATGTATATATATGAATGATGTTCCTGCATGATCTTGCCTGGTTATGTCCAGCAGCATACCACCCTGCATCCCACTGCTGCCTTGCTTCTGAAGCTAAGCAGGGTTGGTCCTGGTCAGTCCCTGGATGGGAGACCAGATGCTACTGGAAGTGGTGTTGGAGGGACAGTAGGAGGCACTCTTTCCTCTGGTATAAAWAATATCCCAATTCACCAGGGCAGTGATACTGCCCTGTGTCGGTGCTGTTTTTTGGATGGGATGTTAACTTCTTCGTGCTAGGGGGCAGTATTCGGAAGCTTGGATGAATGAGGTGCTCAAAATAAACTGCCTGTTACTCAGGCCCAGAAGCTTGGATATGCATATAATTGGTAGTATTGGATAGAAAACAAAAGTTTCCAAAACTGTTAAAATAATGTCTGTGAGTATAACAGAACTTATATGGCAGGTGAAAACCCGAGGACAATCCATCCCGATTTTTTTTTTAGCTCACCCTTGATTACTATGGCTGTCAATGGGAATATAAAAGGAATACCTCCCAGATTGCAGTTCCTAGGGCTTCCACTAGATGTCAACAGTCTTTAGAAAGAGTTTCAGGCTTGTTTTTTGAAAAATTAGCTAGAATTTGTAGTTTTAGTAAGTGGCTCCCATTTTGGCTGTAGTGTTTGTTGCGCGTTCTGGTGAGTGCGCGTACTTCGTTATTTATCTCTGCTAATGTTCTCCAGTAGTCTCCGTCTTCAATTTTATCATTTATTTACATATTAAGGTACCTGAGGATTGATTAGGAATATGTTTGGAAGAGGTTTATTGGGAACGGGATTTATTTGTATGCATTTTGAACTAGGGAAACCGGTGGATTACTGAGTCTAGCACGCCAATGAAACAGACTTCTTTGGGATATAAAGAAGGACTTTATCGAACAAAAGGACCATTTGTTATGTAACTGGGACCCTTGTGATTGCAATAAAACACTTACCTTTAAAGATGAAGATCTTCAAAGGTAAGTGTTTTATTTTATCGCTATTTCTGACTTTCGTGATGCCTCTGCTTGGTTGGAAAATGTATGTAATGCTTTTGTGTGCGGGCGCTGTCCTCATATAATCGCATGGTGTGCTTTCACCGTAAAGCCGTTTTGAAATCGGACAACGCGGCTGGATTAACAAGAAGTTAAGCTTTTAAACGATGTATGACACTTGTATTTTCATAAATGTTTAATATTACGATTTCTGTAATGTGAATTTCTCGCTCTGCAATTTCACCGGATGTTGTCGACGTGAGATGCTATGATCCGTAATGATTTTGATTTTGCCTGGTCAGAATAATGGGTAGCTGATGTCCGACACCGTTAACTCTATGGCAGGGAGAGATAAAAATTGTTTTTACTGTATTGTTGCAGAGGTCGGACTGGCAAACAACAAGGGTAATAGAAACCTGTGCTGTTACAAACTAAATGCTAGAAAGAAGCAAGAGGAAAAACTTGTATAATAAAAGCAGTACCCTTAGATAAAAAAATGGTTTCTATGTGGTGGTTTCTAGGCTCCTCGGAGTAGGAAGGCGAATTTCATAAAAATAAACCATAACCCTTTAAAAATAAATATATACTAAATATATCCAGGTCACCAAATAACTTATTGAAACACATTGTTTTGCAATGAAGGTCTACAGTAGCCTCAACAGTACCCTCGACGGGCAGGGTTTCCCAAACTCTCAAAATAGGGTTGCTTAATGTTAGATCTCTCACTTCCAAGGCTGTCATAGTCAATGAACTAATCACTGATCATAATCTTGATGTGATTGGCCTGACTGAAACATGGCTCAAGCCTGATGAATTTACTGTGTTAAATGAGGCCTCTCCTCCTGGTTACACTAGTGACCATAGACAGAGGCGGAGGTGTTGCTAACATTTACGACAGCAAATATCCCCCACAAAAATGACTGTTTTCATCTTTTGAGCGTCTAGTCATGAAATCAATGCAGCCTACTCAATCACTTTTTATAGCTACTGTTTACAGGCATCCTGAGCTGTATACAGTGTTCCTCATGGAGTTCCCTGAATTCCTATCGGACCTTGTATTCACGGCAGATAATATTCACATTTTTGGTGACTTTAATATTCACATGGAAAAGTCCACAGACCCACTCCAAAAGGCTTTCGAAGCCATCATCAAATTTTGTCCAACATGTCTCTGGACCTACAGTGGGGCAAAAAAGTATTTAGTCAGCCACCAATTGTGCAAGTTRTCCCACTTAAAAAGATGAGAGAGGCCTGTAATTTTCATCATAGGTACACTTCAACTATGACAGACAAAATGAGAGAAAAAAAATCCAGAAAATCACATTGTAGGATTTTTTATGAATTTATTTGCAAATTATGGTGGAAAATAAGTATTTGGTCAATAACAAAAGTTTATCTCAATACTTTGTTATATACCCTGTGTTGACAATGACAGAGGTCAACGTTTTCTGTAAGTCTTCACAAGGTTCACACACTGTTGCTGGTATTTTGGCCCATTCCTCCATGCAGATCTCCTCTAGAGCAGTGATGTTTTGGGGCTGTTGCTGGGCAACACGGACTTTCAACTCCCTCCAAAGATTTTCTATGGGGTTGAGCTCTGGAGACTGGCTAGGCCACTCCAGGACCTTGAAATGCTTCTTACGAATCCACTCCTTCGTTGCCCGGCGGGTGTGTTTGGGATCATTGTCATGCTGAAAGACCCAGCCACGTTTCATCTTCAATGCCCTTGCTGATGGAAGGAGGTTTTCACTCAAAATCTCACGATACATGGCCCCATTCATTCTTTCTTTACACGGATCAGTCGTCCTGGTCCCTTTGCAGCAAAACAGCCCCAAAGCATGATGTTTCCACCCCCATGCTTCACAGTAGGTATGGTGTTCTTTGGATGCAACTCAGCATTTCTTGTCCTCCAAACACGACGAGTTGAGTTTTTACCAAATAGTTCTGTTTTGGTTTCATCTGACCATATGACATTCTCCAAATCTTCTTCTGGATCATCCAAATGCTCTCTAGCAAACTTCAGACGGGCCTGGACATGTACTGCTTAAGCACGGGGCACGTCTGGCACTGCAGGATTTGAGCCCCTGGCGGTGTAGTGTGTTACTGATGGTAGGCTTTGTTCCTTTGGTCCAGCTCTCTGCAGGTCATTCACTAGGTCCCCCCGTGTGGTTCTGGGATTTTTGCTCACCGTTCTTGTGATCATTTTGACCCACGGGGTGAGATCTTGTGTGGAGCCCAGATCAAGGGAGATTAGTGGTCTTGTATGTCTTCCATTTCTATAATATGTCCCACAGTTGATTCTTCAAACCAAGCTGCTTACCTATTGCAGATTCAGTCTTCCCAGCCTGGTGCAGGTCTACAATTTTGTTTCTGGTGTCCTTTGACAGCTCTTTGGTCTTGGCCATAGTGGAGTTTGGGAGTGGTGACTGTTTGAGGTTGTGGACAGGTGTCTTTTATATGATAACAAGTTCAAACAGGTGCCATTAATACAGGTAACGAGTGGAGGACAGAGGAGCCTCTTAAAGAAGAAGTTACGGTCTGTGAGAGCCAGAAATCTTGCTTGTTTGTAGGTGACCAAATACTTATTTTCCACCATAATTTGCAAATAAATTCATAAAAAATCCTACAATGTGATTTTCTGGAATTTCTTTTCTCATTTTGTCTGTCATAGTTGAAGTGTACCTATGATGAAAATTACAGGCCTCTCTCATCTTTTTAAGTGGGAGAACTTGCACAATTGGTGGCTGACTAAATACTTTTTTGCCCCACTGTAATTGCCACAGTCATACCCTGGATCTAGTTTTGTCCCGTGGAAACAATATTGGGTTTCTAAATGTTTTTCCTCATAATCCTGGACTATCAGACCACCATTATATTATGTTTGCAATCGCAACAAACAATCTGCTCAGACCCCAACCAAGGACCATCAAAAGCCGTGCTATAAATTCTCTGACAACCCAAAGATTCCTAGATGCCCTTCAAGGCTCCCTCCACCTACCCAAGGACATTGGAGTACAAAAATCGGTTAATCACCTAACTGAGGATGAAATGTAACCTTGCTTAATACCCTAGATGCAGTCACACCCATAAAAAAAACATTTCTCACAAGAAACTAACTCCCTGGTTTACAGAAAATACCTGAGCCCTGAAGCAAGCTTCCAGAAAATTTGAACGGAAATGGCACTCCCCCAAACTGGAAGTCTTCCGACGAGCTTGGAAAGACAGTACCGTGCAATATCGAAGAACCCTCACTGTTGCTCAATCATCCTATTTTTTCAACATAATTGAGGAGAATAATAACAATCCAACATTTATTTTTTATACTGTCACAAAGCTAACTAAAAAGTAGCATTCCCCAAGAGAGGATGGCTTTCACTTCTGCAGTGATGAATTTATGAATTTCTTCGATGAAAAAATCATGATCATAAGAAATCAAATTTCAGACACCTCTTTGAATCTGCTTATTTCCCCAAAACTCAATTGTCCTGAGTCTGCACAGAACTGCCAGGACCTAGGATCAATGGAGACACTCAAGTTTTTTAATCTTCTATCTCTTGACACATTGATGGAAATAGTCATGGCCTCTAAACCTTCAAGCTGCATACTGGACCCTATTCCAACTAAACCACTGAAAGAGCTATTTCCTGTGCTTGGCCCTCCTATGTTGAACATAATAAATGGCTCCCTATCTCCTGGATGTGTAGGATTCACATCTAAACCAGGCAATAACTTTTAAAACCAGGTTTGTTGTTTATTTGAGCAATATGAGATGGAACGGAGTTCCATGCAATAATGTCTCAATATAATACTGTACGCTATTGCCTGGTTTAGATGTTATCAGTCGGATTGTCTCTGTGGATGGTTTGTCCTCTGACAAATGAATTGTAAGTTTCGATGTTCCTCAAGGTTCCGTTTTAGGACCACTATTGTTTTCACTATATATTCTACCTCTTGGTGATGTCATTCGAAAACACAATTTCAACTTTCACTGCTATGCAGATGACACACAGATATACATTTTGATGAAACATGGTGAAGCCCTGAAATTGCCTAACCTGGAAGCCTGTGTTTCAAACATATGGAAGTGGATGGCAGCAAATGTTTTACTTTTAAACTCGGACAAAACAGAGATGCTAGTTCTAGGTCCCAAGAAACAATGAGATCTGTAGTTGCATGTGACAATTAATCTTGATGGTTGTACTGTCGTCTCAAATAAAACTGTGAAGGACCTCGGTGGTATTCTGGACCCTGGTCTCTCTTTTGACGAACATATCATATTGACGAATATTTCAAGGACAGCTTTTTTTCCATCTTTGTAACTTTGCAAAAATCAGAACATTTGGTCAAAAAATGATGCAGAAAAGCTAATCCATGCTTTGTCACTTTTAGATTAGACTACTGCAATTCTCTACTCTCCGGCTACCCAGATAAAGCACTAAATAAACTTTAGTTAGTGCTAAACACGGATGCTATAATCTTGACTAGAACCCACAAATGTGATTATATTACTCCAGTGCGCTAGGGCTGATTTAAAAGTTTTACTGCTAACCTACAATGTATTACATGGGCTTGCTCCTACCTATCGCTCCGATTTGGTCCTGTCGTACATACTTATACGTACGCTACGGTCACAAGATGCAGACCTCCTTATTGTCCCTAAGCAAATAGCTGGATTCAGGGCTTTCTCTTACAGAGCAAACTTTTTATGGAATGGTTTGCCTATCCACGTGAGAGACGCAGATTCGGTTTCGACCTTTAAGTCATCTTTTTTAAATTATTATTATTTGTTGTACTTTTACCCCCTTTTTCTCCCCAATTTCTGGAATATCCAATTGGTAGTTACAGTCTTGTTGCATCGCTGCATCGCCCCTACGTAGAGGTGAAGTTCGAGAGCTATGCGTCCTCTGAAACACAACCCTGCCGTGCTGCACTGCTTCTTGACAAACTGCTTGCTTAACCCGGAAGCCAGCTGCACCAATGGTATTTGGTATTTTATTAGGATCCCTATTAGCTGTTGCAAAAGCAGCAGCTCCGCTTCCTGGGGTCCACACAAAACATGAAACATGACATAATACAGAACATTAATAGGCAAGAACAAACTACATACTTTTTAAAAAAGGCACAAGTAGCTTACATATCAATGTATACACACAAACTATCTACGTCAAATAGGGGAGAAGCGTTGTCCCGTGAGGTATTGATTAATCTGTTTTTTAAAACCAGGTTTGTTGTTTATTTGAGCAATATGAGATGGAACGGAGTTCCATGCAATAATGTCTCAATATAATACTGTACGCTTTCTTGAATTTGTTCTGGATTGGGGGACTGTGAAAAGACCCCTGGTGGCATGTCTGGTGGGGTAAGCGTGTGTGTCAGAGCTGTGTGATCGATAACAATATATTTTCCACCTCTCCCACACTAACTTTACCAAATTCAAACTTGCAATGCTTTTCTTTCATTATTTGTTTTTTATGCACGAATATGATGGCTCACTTTTCATTGTTGGCATTTCCTGCCTAAGTTTGCCCACTTCGCCAATTGAGTAATCATTAAAATAATTGGCAACATCATATGGTTTTGTGATGAATAAGCCATCTGATTCGATGAAAGATTGAGTTGAATGTGTTTCTGCCCATCATTTATTTTAAAGTACTCCAAAGTTTTTTTTCTTCATCATTCTTTATATCATTTATCTTGGCTTCATAATATAGTTTCTTCTTTTTGTTGAGTTTAGTCACATAATTTCTCAATTTGCAGTAAATCAGCCAGTCAGATTAGCCACACCTTTTGCCCCAACACTTTCAACCATACAGTTGTTCAATTCCTCATAAATCCATGGAATCTTAACAGTTCTAAGAGACAGTTTCTTAACAGGTGCATGTTTATCAATAATTGGAAGAAGAAATTTCATAAATTCATCAAGTGCAGCGTCTGGATGCTCCACATTAATCACATCAGATCAACAAATATTTTTAACCTCATCCACATAAGAGTCACAGCAAAATATTTTGTATGACTATTTTAGGCCCAGCTGTTGGAACTTTGGCTTAGCCACTGTATTGTGATCACTGCATCCAATGGGTACAGATTCATAGCCATCTATTTACCACCACAAAGCGAAGCTGGCACTAAGACCTCTCTCAACCACGAGTAACGTGTAACGAACTGGACTTGGGTTGACGTCACTTCCTCTTGAATTTGCAGACGTGTTGCTGTGCGTTTTGTTGCTGTGCGTTTTGTTGCCAACCTTACTTTGCTAGCTGACAACTTTACGTTTTTTTCTTTTWACTTTTTAATTACCGTTTATATTTTTAGTTTTTCCATCACAACTTTTTTCCCTCATTCAACTTTTTCACTCCYGYCGCTTTATCTGGACATGGTTCGTCAGRACTTTCAACAGCCGAAGCTAAGTAGTAACATTAACATGATGTCTTTTAATTGCAGTCGCTGTACTCATAATATACAGGAGAACGATCGCCTTACGGCGAGGATAGCTGTGCTACAAGCCCAGCTTCTGACGCAATCGTTAGGCAAGGGTATTTCAGTGGTGGAAGGAAGAAACAGAGTTTCTTGGCCACCAGAATACGATAAAGTTTAGTATAAATATCCCTCCGCACAGTCCCGCAGCCGGACAACTTTCTCATTGGCTTCTGGAGGGAAGCTGGTAGGAATGCTCACTGGTGTCGCTCATTCAGCACGACAGAAACTTTCAAAACGGTTTTCCATTAAGTAGCGAGTCGGAGTCTGAGCCGAGTTTTCTCTTGTCTCTACTCCTCCCGTGACGGGGTCTGAGACGTCCGAAGGCTTCCACATTAGCTCTGACAAATTGGAAAACCCTAGTCATTGGCGACTCCATTACCCGCAGTATTAGACTTAAAAGAACGAATCACCCAGGATCATACATGTTTACCAGGGGCAAGGGCTACCGACTATTAAGATAGTGCGACGTTAAGTCTGAAGATGGTGGCTGGCTTTAAGCTAAAACCGGCGGGTGAGTAGAGAGTTTTCAGTGTAGGAAAAGGAAAGAATTACAGAGTCGTGCATCTCAATAACAGTCATGATATCTTTAAGTTGTATAAAATTCTGACAGTCCTTGTAAGAGTAGCCGAAGTTTTTTGCCGGCCGGAAGGTATTTTAGTGGTTGCAGATGGATTCTGCGGGCGAGGGAATGCGTAGAATTAGCTTTGTTATATGCTTTAACTCGGTGGTTGTACTCATCGTTTGGTTCATGCCCTGGAAGCGACAGGCTCCGACAGAAATCTTTTCAAGGTTATAGTCTCCCCATTAGTATTGCGGTGGTAGTCCTGGGTCTCTGACATTGGGAAAACCCGAGTTTTCTCTTGTCCTCTTATTCCTCTGTAATGCGGCGGTTTCGAGACGGACACGAATTTGGCTCCACATTCCAGCTCTTGACTATTAATTGAAAAACCCTCATCTTGGGCCGGCAGTTATTAGGGGACCAAAAATCCTTAAACAAAAAGAAATCTTCGCAGATATCTAGACTTAAGCCAGAGCATTACAGCAAACAACCATAACCTGCTCATCGATGTCTTAACCAGATGGGGACAACAGGTGTCCATCTTTACCGAAAAAAACGTGAGGCAGCGGCAAATTCACCCCTGGAAAAGAAAAGAGACGTTATGAGGTGGGGTGGCCTAATTAAAACTAGAGCCCCCCTAAGTATAAGGTTGCGGGGGCTGTTTAAGTTTATTTTGGGATAGAAAGAAGAAAGGTTTGGATCGGGATGATGAAAGAATTGTGAGTAAGAGATATTGTTGAGATAATTGAGATTAGTTATTGAGATAACTGTTTTCTGCCCCTCCCAAAATATAGAATTTGTAGATAATTGGCCCTCTTTCTGGGACTCACCACAGGACCAAGCCTGACCTGCTGGGAGTGACGGACTCCATCCTAGCTGGAGGGTGCTCTCAATCCTATTCTCCACAAGAGACAGGGGCTCTAACTCCACAATGAAATAGGGTGCAGGCAGGCGGCAGGCTGTTAGACAACCTGCCAGCTTAGTGGAGTCTGCCACTAGACTAGTCAGTGTATTCAGCTCAGCATCCCCATTGAGACTGTGTCTTGCCTCGACCTAGGTTGGGCAAAACTAAACATGGCGGTGTTCGCCTTAGCATTCTCATTAGGATAAAGACCTCCTCCATTCCTGCCATTATTGAAAGAGATCGTGATACCTCACATCTCAAAATAGGGTTACTTAATGTTAGATCCCTCACTTCAAAGGCAGTTATAGTCAATGAACTAATCACTGATCACAATCTTGTGTGATTGGCCTGACTGAAACATGGTTAAGCCTGATGAATTTACTGTGTTAAATGAGGCTCACCTCCTGGTTACACTAGTGACATACCATATCCCCCGTGCATCCCGCAAAGGCGAGGTGTTGCTAATTTACGATAGCAAATTTCAATTTAAAAAAATAAAATGACGTTTTCGTCTTTTGAGCTTCTAGTCATGAAATCTATGCAGCCTACTCAATCGCTTTTTATAGCTACTGTTTACAGGCTCCTGGGCCATATACAGCGTTCCTCTCTGAGTTCCCTGAATTCCTATTGGACCTTGTATGTCATAGCAGATAATTTTAATTTTTGGTGATTTTAATATTCATATGGAAAAGTCACAGACCACTCCAAAAGGCTTCGGAGCCATCATCGACTCAGTGGGTTTTTCCAACATGTCTCTGGACCTACTCACTGCCACAGTCATACTCTGGACCTAGTTTTGTCCCATGGAATAAATGTTGTAGATCTTAATGTTTTCCTCATAATCCTGGACTATCGGACCACCATTTTATTACGTTTGAAATCGACAACAATAATCTGCTCAGACTCCAACCAAGGAGCATCAAAAGTCGTGCTAAAATTGTCAGACAACACAAAAATTCCTTGATGCCCTTCCAGACTCCTTCTGCTACCCAAGGACGTCAGAGGACAAAATCAGTTACCCACTAACTGAGGAACTCAATTTAACCTTGGCGCAATACCTAGAAGCAGTTGCTCCCTAAAAACGAAAAACATTTGTCATAAGAAACTAGCTCCTGGTATACAGAAATACCCGAGCTCTGAAGCAAGCTTCAGAAAATTGGAACGGAAATGGCGCCACACAAACTGGAAGTCTCCGACTAGCTTGGAAAGACAGTACCGTGCAGTATCGAAGATCCCTCACTGCTGCTCGATATCCTACTTTTCCAACTTAATTGAGGAAAATAAGAACAATCAAAATGTATTTTGATACTGTTGCAAGCTATAAAAGCAGCATTCCCCAAGAGAGATGGCTTTCACTTCAGCAGTAAAAATTCATGACTTTTGAGGAAAAGATATGATCATTAGAAAGCAAATTACGGACTCCTCTTAAATCTGCGTATCTCCAGGGCTTAGCTGTCCTGGATCTGCACAGCTCTGCCAGGCCTGGGATCGGGAGAGACACTTAAGTGTTTTAGTACTATATTCTTGAACAATGATGAAATAATCATGGCCTCTAAACTTCAAGCTGCATACTGGATCCTATTCCTACTAAACTACTGAAGGAGCTGCTTCCTGTGCTTGGCCCTCTATGTTGCATAATTAAACGGTCTCTATCACCGGATGTGTACAAACTACTAAAAGTGGCAGTATAAAGCTCTCTTGAAAAAGCCAAACTTGACCCGGAAAATATAAAAACTATCGGCCTATATCGAATCTTCCATTCCTCTCAACATTTTTTGAAAAAAGCTGTTGCGCAGCAACTCACTGCCTTTCTGAAGACAAACAATGTACGAATGCTTCAGTCTGGTTTTAGACACATCATAGCACTGAACGGACTTGTGAAGGTGGAGAAATGACCTTTTAATGGCGTCGAGAGGCTCCTGGCATCTGTCCTCGTGCTAATAGACTTAGTGCTGCCTTTGACACCATCGATCACCACATTCTTTTGGAGAGACTGGAAACCCAAATGGTCTACGGACAAGTTCTGGCCTGGTTTAGATCTTATCTGTCGGAAAGATATCAGTTTGTCTCTGTGAAATGGTTTGTCCTCTGACAAATCAACTGTTACATTTCGGTGTTCCTAAGGTTCCGTTTTAGGACCACTATGTTTTCACTATATATTTTACCTCTTGGGGATGTTATTCGAAAACATAATGTTAACTTTCACTTGTTATGTGGATGACACACAGCTGTACATTTCAATGAAACATGGTGAACCCCAAAATTGCCCTCGCTAGAAGCCTTGGTTTCAGACTATAGGAAGTGGATGGCTGAAAACTTTCTACTTTTAAACTCGGACAAAACAGAGATGCTTGTTCTAGGTCCCAAGAAACAAAGAGATCTTCTGTTAAATCTGACAATTAATCTTGATGGTTGTAAAGTCGCTCCAAATAAAACTGTGAAGGACCTCGGCGTTACTCTTGACCCTGATCTCTCTTTTGACGAACATATCAAGACTGTTTCAAGGACAGCTTTTTCCATCTACGTAACATTGCAAAAATCAGAAATTTTCTGTCCAAAATTATGCAGAAAAAATTAATCGCATTTGTCTTCTAGGTTAGACTACTGCAATGCTCTACTTTCGGCTACCCGGAAAGTAGAGCACTAAATAACTTCAGTTAGTGCTAAATACGGTGCTAGAATCCTGACTAGAACCAAGAAATTTGATCATATTACTCCAGTGCTAGCTTCCCTACACTGGCTTCCTGTTAAGGCAAGGGCTGATTTCAAGGTTTTACTGTTAACCTATAACGCGTTACATGGGCTTGCTCCTACCTATCTTTCCGAGTTGGTCCGGCATACCTACAGTAGGCTACGGTCACAAGACGCAGGCCTCTAATTGTCCCTAGAATTTCTAAGCAAACAGCTGGAGGCAGGGCTTTCTCCTATAATCTCAATTTTTATGGAATGGTCTGCCTACCATGTGAGAGACAGACTCGGTCTCAACCTTTAAGTCTTTACTAAGAACTTATCTCTTCAGTAGGTCATATGATTGAGTGTAGTCTGGCCCAGGAGTGTGAAGGTGAACGGAAAGGCTCTGGAGCAACGAAAACGCCTTGCTGTCTCTGCCTGGCCGTTTCCTCCACTGGGATTCTCTACCTCTAACCCTATTACAGGGGCTGAGTCACTGGCTTACTGGTGCTCTTTCATGCGTACCTAGGAGGGGTGCGTCACTTGAGTGGGTTGAGTTACTGACGTGATCTTCCTGTCTGGGTTGGCGCCCCCTTGTTTGGTGCTGTGGTGGAAGATCTTTGTGGGCATACTCGGCCTTGTCTCAGGATTGTAAGTTGGTGGTTGAAGATATCCCTCTAGTGGTGCGGGGGCTTGTGTTTGGCAAAGTGGGTGGGGTTTATCCTTCCTGTTTGGCCCTGTCCGGGGGAATCATCGGATGGGGCACATGTCCCTGACCCCTCCTGTCTCAGCCTCCAGTATTTATGCTGCAGTAGTTTGTGTCGGGGGCGCTAGGGCCAGTTGGTTATATCTGGAGTACTTCTCTGTCTTATCCAGTGTCCGGTGTGAATTTAAGTATGCTCTCTCTAATTCTCTCCTTCTCTCTTTCTTCTCTCTCTCGGAGGACTGAGCCTAGGACCATACGTCAGCTACTGGGCAGATGACTCCTTGCTGCCAAGTCCATGGCTTGCTGCTGTTCCAGTTTCAACGTTTCTGCTGCAGTTATGGAACCTACCTGTCCCAGATGCTGTTTTCAACTCTTAATGATCGGCTATGAAAAGCCAACTGACATTATTTCCTGATTTATGAACATTTTGAACATCTTGGCTCTCTCTAATTCCCTCTTCTCTTCTTCTCTCTCTCGGAGGAACTGAGCCCTAGAGACATAGTCAGGACTACCGGCATGATGACTCCTTGCTGTCCCAGTTTCAACTGTTCTGCCTGCGGTTATGGAACCTACTGTCCCAGACCTGCTTGTTTCAATCTAATCTACGGCTATGAAAAGCCAACTGACATTTATTCCTGATTATTATTTGACCATGCTTGTCATTTATGAACATTTTGAACATCTTGGCCATGTTCTGTTATAATCTCCACCCGGCACAGCCAGAAGAGGACTGGCCACCCCTCATAGCCTGGTTCCTCTCTAGGTTTCTTCCTAGGTTTTGGCCTTTCTAGGGAGTTTTTCCTAGCCACCGTGCCTCTACATCTGCATTGCTTGCTGTTTGTTGTTTTAGGCTGGGGTTCTGTATAGCACTTTGTGACATCGGCTGATGTAAAAATGGCTTTATATATACATTTGATTGATTGATTGATCAGAGCTCTTGCAGTATGAACTGATATGTTGTCCATCTAATCAAAGGATCAGAGAATTAACATAGTACTAAAAGCATAAGCTACAGCTAGCTAGCCCTGCAGTGCATAAAGTGTTAGGAGTAGTTAACTCAAAGAGAGAGAATCACAATAGTACAAATACAAATTCCTTACTTGTGGATGAACAGAGAGAGAGAGAAATAGCTATATAAATTTGTTTTACGTACCCTTACTAGCTGATAAATCTAATTTAGCCTACTCAACAATCTGACTCAAAAAGTGAGAAATGCTATTTATGTGTCACGTCCTGACCAGAGTTCTTATGTGTTGTGCTTGTTTTAGTGTTGGTCAGGACGTGAGCTGGGTGGGCATTCTATGTTGTGTGTCTAGTTTGTCTGTTTCTGTGTTCAGCCTAATATGGTTCTCAATCAGAGGCAGCTGTCAATCGTTGTCCCTGATTGAGAATCATATATAGTTGGCTTGTTTTGTGTTGGGGATTGTGGGTGGTTGTTTCCTGTGTCAGTGCCACACGGGACTGTTACGGTTAGTTTATTTGTTATTTTGTATAGTGTCTTGTTTTCGTGCATATTAAATCATGGAAACTTACCACGCTTCACATTGGTCCTCCGATCCTTCTCYCCTCTCCTCGTCCGAGGAGGAGGAAGAGCTAGACTGCCGTTACATTATGTTAGCCAGCTGGTTAAGGCTATCCAACGCTGCAACTCAAGGTAAAATTTCTGTTTTATACATTTATTGGCAACGTGGCCCACCGGTGAAACTGCTTGCTGTACACTGTATTGCGTGATTGTACACATGGATTGGATTGGGAGTTTTCCAACGTTAGTTCTAGTTTGTTGACTATAACTGTAATGTTCGTCATTAGGAGAAAGAGAGGAGGACCAAGATGCAGCGTGGTGAGTATTCATATTCCTTTTAATCAAAACCGAATACTCGAACAAAATAACGAGAAATACACGAAACGAAACAGTCCTGTCTGGTGACATACACAAAGACACAGGAAACATCACCCACAACCCACAATGACAAAACAGGCTACCTAAATATGGCTCCCAATCAGAGACAACGACTAACACCTGCCTCTGATTGAGAACCATATCAGGCCAAACACATAAACAGACAAACTAGACATACAACATAGAATGCCCACTCATATCACACCCTGACAAAACAAAACATAGAAACATACAACGCAAACTATGGTCAGGGCGTGACAATAACGTTAATATGGTGAAAACAATGCAGGCTGTGTAGCTGTTAGTGGTTATGGTATGAAAGTTTGGTTTGGAGAGGATCAAATCAGAGTTTGTTGGTCACATACACATTTTAGCAGGTGTGTGTGACTAATAAACGTTTACATTTTTATAGCTGTGCAGCGACATGCTTTTGTTATTAGATCCTAACAATACAGTCAAATGTCAAACAAATAAAAGAAGAATAAAAATGAAAAGAAAGAAATCAAGAAAAGCAGTACAAATCCAATTAACAACCCAAAAGGCACTGTAGCAGTATGAAAATGCAATATATAGATATGCACACTGGGGGAATTTACACAAGATAAACTAAGAACAACATTTACAGCAATAGATATAGGCTCCCGAGTGGCGCAGCGGTCTAAGGCACTGCATTACAGGCTGTATCACAACCGGCTGTGATCGGGAGTCCCATAGGGCAGCGCACAATTGGCCCAGCATCGTCTGAGTTAGGTGTGGCTTTGGCCAGGGTAGGCAATCATTGTAAAATTAGAATTTGTTCTTAACTGACTTGCCTAGTTAAATAAAGGTTCAATACAAAATCAAATATATTAGAGTGAGCTATGTGGTGTGTAAATAAATAGTGTAACTAAAATACAATGTACAGTTGTAGAAATATTAGAAAATGCTACATCTGGGATATAGCATTTAAATAAACAATTGTGAAACAGGAAGTGACCAGTGGTTCAATGTCTCTATAACATGGGACAGCAGCATTGGCTGTGTGTGTGTTGTCCGAGTGAGTGGGCATCACCTGGTAGACAGCTAGTGATGGCTGTTCAAAAGTCTGGCTCTCGATCTTGGCTTTGATGTACCTGCACTTTCTTCATTTGTCAGACGGTAGCCGCATGATCAGTCCGTGGTTCGAGTGACTGAGGTCCTTGATAATCTTCTTGGCCTTCCTTTGACACCGGGTGCTGTAGATGTCCTGGAGGGCAGGCAGCATGACCCCAGTGATGCATTGAGCGGTCCGCACCATTGAGCCATTCGCTCAAAGGTGGAGCAGTTGCCCTACCAGGCGGTGATGCAGCCCAACAGAATGCTCTCAATGGTGCATCTGTAGAAGTTTGTGAGTATCTTAGGGGCCATGCCCAATTTCATCAGCCGCACTGAGGTTGTAGAGGTGCTATTGCGCCTTCACCACTACGATGTCGGTGTGGCGAGGCCATTTCAGGTCATCAGTGATGTGCATGCCAAGGGCATTGACGATCCTTTGTTTTGTTGACGTTGAAGTATTTTCCTGGCAACACTCCGCCAGGGCTCTAACCCCATAGACTGTCTCATAGTTGTTGGTAATCAGGCCAACCACTTGTTGTGTTGTCTGCAAACTTGATGACTGAGTTGGAAACGTTTGTGGCCATGCAGTCATGGGTGAACAGGGGTACAGGAGGGGGCTGAGGCTACACCCCTGGGGGGCCCCCGTGTTGAGGATCAACATTGCGGAGGTGTTGTTGCCTACTCTCACCACCTGGGGTCGGTCCGTCAAATCTAGGATCCATTTGAACAGGGAGGAGTTCAGACCCAAGGCCCTGAGCATAGTGATGAGCTTGGAGGGCAGTATGGGGTTAAATGCTGAGCTGTAGTCTATGATCAGCATTCTTACATAGGTATTGCTCCTGTCCAGGTGGGATAGGGTGGTGTGCAGTGCAATGACGATTGCGTTGTTCATGTATCTGTTGGGACGGTATGCAAATTGTAGTGGCTCACGTGTTTTGGATATGGTGGAGGTGAAATGGTCCTTGACTAGCCTTTCAAAGCACTTCATGATGACAGAAGTGACTGCTACGGGGCGATAGTCATTTAGTTATTTTACCTTGGCTTGCTTGGTTACAGGAGCAATGGTGGCCATCTTGAAGCAAGTGGGGACGACAGACTGGGATATTGAGAGGTTGAAAAAGTCCGTAAACACTCCAGTTAGCTGGCCTGCGTATGCTCTGAGGATGTGGCTTGGGATGCCTTGCAAGGGATAACACGCTTAAAGATCCTACTCACGTTGGCTACAAAGATTCAGAATTCTCCGGAGGTAATGGAGTCGGCATTTGATCGTGAGGTATTCCAGGTCAGGGGAATAGAAACTCTTAATTGTTTGTACATTCCAACAATAGCACCATGAGTTGTTGATCATAAAACATACTCTTCCACCTTTTCCACCTGCAAATCTCTTTTACCGTGTCTACACTATGCATGATCCCTGTAGGCTGTATAGCCTGATCAAGCAAATCCCGCGAGGGAGGTTTGACCTTTTCCTTAATCGGACTAGAACTCCAGCTCGACTTCCCCTCCTCCAGCGGCATCTTTTTGGAAAAAGGTCTCCCGTGATGAATGGAACTGCTTCAGGTAATCTAGACCGAGGATCCTGCTCCGGAAAGTCACATTTTTGGTGAGTAATCTCCGATCGCTTATGCTTGTGAGTTATAGGAAATAATGATAGAAACTTTCTGATCAAATAAAGTATAAATTAACACTAAAATAAATAAAAGACTGCAAAGTTGGGAGCTAGCAGCAGGGCGACCATTGTCAGTGTCATCTTGAGGTCTATACCTTGTCACAGATAGCTGTTGTGTTGTGCGCTGAAGTCCACAACGAAGGGCAAGGTTGAGAGCTGGAGAGCGCGTAGATGCGAGAAAGAATTATAAAATGAGTGGAGTGATGATGCTATATGTGGCTGCTATGAATGTGAGCTGTGTGTGGGTGAACAGGGGTGCATTAATTACGCCGATTCTGTTGCTAAATGTTTCTTAAACGGAGACAAACGAAATGAAACAAGGATGGACCTACCTGAATTTGTCCAATAAACTTGTTTTAGGCTACTTACTACATGATACTCGAATTTGCCCTATAGTCATCATGAGGTTGCTACAGCTCAATGTAACATCGATAGTTTTAGGTTACAAATTAAGGTTTAGAACGGAGGTTCACATGTCAACAGACAAATTATAGTTATCAAGGTGGCCAATCAGAGGCAGCTGTTTTGGACACTAGATGGCAGCAGTCTGTGCAGTTTCAGACTGATCCAATGAACCATTGCATTTATGTTAAAACATTTGTATCAAGACTGCCCAAATGTGCGTAATTTGTTTATTAATAACTTTTCATGTTCAACACTGTGCACTCTCCTCAAACAATAGTATGGTATTATTTCACTGTAATAGCTACTGTAAATTGGACAGTGCAGTTAGAATAACCTTTTCTCAATATAGGGGGTGCTGTTTCAACGTTACCATTTATCGTTCCCAAATTAAACTGCCTCGTACTCAATTCTTGCTCGTACAATATGCATATTATTATTACTATTGGATAGAAAACAATCTCTAGTTTCTAAAACCGTTTGAATTATGTCTGTGGGTGAAACAGAACTCTTWCTGCAGTGAAATTCATGACAGGAACTGCGAAGGTCTGAAAACGAGGCTCTGTTCTCAGATCAGTTTAAAGCTCTGTATGTATCCTATGGGTCGACATGAACTGCACCCGCCTTCTCCTGGATGTCAGTAACCAATGAGAATTGGAATGGAGTTTCTACGTAGATCTCAGACCTTATAAAAGGCCATGGCATGGGGGGTGCGCTCCTTTCGACGTTCGTCAAGACGCAATGGAGGACCTCAGGATGGCATGCGCAAAAGCTCTCGTTATAGGCCTAAGATATATCCGTCTGTGATTTAATTCGATATAGTTGTTAGAAACATCATAACGAAGTTATTTTAAACCGAGTTATATCAGTTCATGCGAGTATATTGCTATTTTCAGAATTTCCTTAGTATTGCGTTTTGAGGATTTGGGCATGTCTGCGCCACATAGCTATTGTTAGCTGCTAGTTCGACGTTTTACAACCGAGCAACGATTCTTTTGGACAAAGGACAACTTGCCCAAGATTCTGATGGAAGCTCGTCCAAAAGTAAGAGCTATTTATGATGTTATTCCGTATTTATGTGGAAAAATGTAAATGGATTTGTCCGCCATTAATTGCGGCACTAGTCTGGCTGTAACGCACACTGTATGTCTAACGTTAATTTAAAAAATCTAACTCAGCGGTTGCATTAATAACTAATGCATCTTTCATTTGCTGTCCAACCTGTATTTTTTAGTCAAGTTTACGATTATTTATCGATTAGATTAGGTGCCTCCAAGATGGCACCGGCCAGAATGCATGAACTGTTGCTACTGATCACATTGTATAACCACGATTTGTGCTGCTAAATATGCACATTTTCGAACAAAACCTATATGCATTGTGTAATATGATGTTACAGGACTGATCTGATGAAGTACAGTGGGGAGAACAAGTATTTGATACACTGATGATTTTGCAGGTTTTCCTACTTACAAAGCATGTAGAGGTCTGTAATTTTTATCATAGGTACACTTCATCTGTGAGAGACGGAATCTAAAACAAAAATCCAGAAAATCACATTGTATGATTTTTAAGTAATTAATTTGCATTTTATTGCATGACATAAGTATTTGATACATCAGAAAAGCAGAACTTAATATTTGGTACAGAAACCTTAGAGTTTGCAATTACAGAGATCATACGTTTCCTGTAGTTCTTGACCAGGTTTGCACACACTGCAGCAGGATTTTGGCCCACTCCTCCATACAGACCTTCTCCAGATCCTTCAGGTTGCGGGGCTGTCGCTGGGCAATACGGACTTTCGGCACCCTCCAAAGATTTTCTAGGTTCAGGTCTTGAGACTGGCTAGCCACTCCAGGACCTTGAGATGCTTCTTACGGAGCCACTCCTTAGTTGCCCTGGGCTGTGTGTGCGGTCATTGTCATGCTGGAAGACCCAGCCACGACCCATCTTCAATGCTCTTACTGAGGGAAGGAGGT
Organism: Salvelinus sp. IW2-2015; assembly: GCF_002910315.2. NCBI lineage: Eukaryota > Metazoa > Chordata > Actinopteri > Salmoniformes > Salmonidae > Salvelinus > Salvelinus sp. IW2-2015. The sequence goes on from NC_036855.1 coordinate 65,497,155, forward strand.
TGTTGGTGTAGATCTCGCGATACATGCCCCATCCATCCTCCCCTCAATACGGTGCAGTCGTCCTGTCCCCTTTGCAGAAAAGCATCCCCAAAGAATGAGTGTTCCACCTCCATGCTTCCGGTTGGGATGGTGTTCTTGGGTTGTACTCATCCTTCTATCCTCCAAACACGGCGAGTGGAGTTTAGAGCAAAAAGCTCTATTTTTGTCTCATCAGACCACATGACCATCTCCCATTCTCCTCTGGATCATCCAGATGGTCATTGGCAAACTTCAGACGGGCCTGGACATGCGCTGGCTTGAGCAGGGGACCTTGCGTGCGCTGCAGGATTTTAACCATGATGGCGTAGTGTGTTACTAATGGTTTTCTTTGAGACTGTGGTCCCAGCTCTCTTCAGTCATTGACCATGTTCCTGCCGTGTAGTTCTGGGCTGATCCCTCACATCCTCATGATCATTGATGCCCCACGAGGTGAGATCTTGCATGGAGCCCCAGACCGAGGGTGAGATTGACCGTCATCTTGAACTTCTTCCATTTTCTAATAATTGTGCCAACATTGTTCCTTCTCATCAAGCTGCTTGCCTATTGTCCTGTAGCCATCCCAGCCTTGTAACAGGTCTTACAATTTATCCCTGATGTCCTTACACAGCTCTCTGGTCTTGGCCATTGTGGAGATTTGGAGTCTGTTTGATTGAGTGTGTGGACAGGTGTCTTTTATACAGGTAACGAGTTCAAACAGGTGCAGTTAATACAGGTAATGAGTGGAGAACAGGAGGCTTCTTAAAGAAAAAACTAACAGGTCTGTGAGAGCCGGAATTCTTACTGGTTGGTAGGTGATCAAATACTTATGTCATGCAATAAAATGCAAATTAATTACTTAAAAATCATACAATGTGATTTTCTGGACTTTTGTTTTAGATCCGTCTCTCACAGTTGAAGTGTACCTATGATAAAAATTACAGACCTCTACATGCTTTGTAAGTAGGAAAACTGCCAAAATCGGCAGTGTATCAAATACTTGTTCTCCCCACTGTATATCAAGGTTAGTCCAATTATATCTTTTGCTGGATTGTTACGATCGCTAACATTTGCTGCTGGTAAATGCGGTTGTGTTTCTGCTATTGTGGTAAGCTATATAAATGCTATATTGTGTTTTCGCTGTAAAACACTTAAAAAATCTTGACATTGCTGGATTCACAAGATGTTGGGCTTTCATTTGCTGTACGCTGTGTATTTTTCAGAAATGTTTTATGATGAGTAATTAGGTATTTGACGTTGGTCTCTGTAATTATTCTGCCTGCATCAACGCTATTTCAGATTGCAGCTGCAATGTAGAACTGTGATTTATACCTGAAATATGCACATTTTTTAACAAAACATATGCTATACAATAAATATGTTATCAGACTGTCATTTGATGAAGTTGTTTCTTGGTTAGTGGCTATTTATATCTTTATTTGGTCGAAATTGTGATAGCTACCTATGCAGGAAAAAAATGGTGGAGAAAAAAAAGTTGTGTCTTTTTGCTATCGTGGTTAGCTAATAGATTTACATATTGTGTCTTCCCTGTAAAACATTTTAGAAATCAGAAATGATGGCTGGATTCACAAGATCTGTATCTTTCATCTGGTGTCTTGGACTTGTGATTTAATGATATTTAGATGCTAGTATTTACTTGTGGCGCTATGCTAGTCAGCTTTTTTTACTGATGGGGGTGCTCCCGGATCCGGGATGCGTAGCAAGTAGAAGTTAACAAGAATTTAAGCTTTCTGACAATATCAGATATGTCTACAGTTGAAGTCGGAAGTTTACACAAACCTTAGCCAAATACATTTAAAGTCAGTTTTTCACAATTCTGACATTTAATCCTAGTAAAAATTCCCTGTTTTATGTCAGCTAGGATAACTACTTTATTTTAAGAATGTGAAATGTCAGAATAATAGTAGAGATGGTAGAGAGAATGATTTATTTAAGCTTTTATTTCTTTCCTCACATTCCCAGTGGGTCAGAAGTTTACATACACTCAATTAGTATTTGGTAGCATTGCCTTTAAATTGTTTAACTTGGGTCAAACGTTTCGGGTAGCCTTCCACAAGCTTCCCACAAAAAGTTGGATGAATTTTGGCCCATTCCTCCTGACAGAGCTGGTGGAACTGAGTCACGTTTGTGGGCCTCCTTGCTCGCACTTGCTTTTGCAGTTCTTCCCACACATTTCCTATGGGATTGAGGTCAGGGCTTTGTGATGGCCACTCCAATACCTTGACTTTGTTGTCCTTAAGCCATTTTGCCACAACTTTGGAAGTATGCTTAAGGTCATTGTCCATTTGGAAGACCCATTTGCGACCAAGCTTTAACTTCCCGACTGATGTCTTGAGATGTTGCTTCAATATATCCACATAATCTTCCATACTCATGATGCCATCTATTTTGTGGAGTGCACCAGTCCCTTCTGCAGCAAGGCACCCCCACAACATGATGCTGCCACCCCCGTGCTTCACGGTTCTATTTTTGTTTCATCAGACCAGAGGACATTTCTCCAAAAAGTGCGAGCTTTTCCCCATGTGCAGTTGCAAACCGTAGTCTGGCTTTTTATAGCGGTTTTGGAGAAGTGACTTCTTCCTTGCTGAGCAGCCTTTCAGGTTATGTCGATATAGGACTCGTTTTTACTGTGGATATAGTTACTTTTGCCCCTGATTTTTCCAGCATCTTCACAAGGTCCTTTGCTGTGTTCTGGGATTGATTTGCACTTRTGGCATCAAAGTACGTTCATCTCTAGACAAAATGCGTCTCCTTCCTGAGGGCTATGACGGATGCGTGGTCCCATGGTGTTTATACTTGTGTACTATTGTTTGTACAGATGAACGTGGTACCTTCAGGTATTTGGAAATTTCTCCAAAGGATTAACCAGACTTGTGGAGGTCAATGTTTTTTTTCTGAAGTCTTGGCTGATTTCTGTTGATTTTCCCATGATGTCAAGCAAAGAGGCACTGAGTTTGAAGGTAGGCCTTGAAATACATCCACAGGTACACCTCCAATTGACTAAAATTATGTCAATTAGCCTATCAGAAGCTTCTAAAGCCATGACATCATTTTCTGGAATTTAGATGTCCTAACCGACTTGCCAAAACTATAGTTTGTTAACAAGAAAATTGTGGCGTGGTTGAAAAATTAGTTTTAATACGTGTATGTAAACTTCCGACTTCAACTGTAGATTTTAGCGTGTGTTTACCACCTGCCTCACATGTGAATCCTTAAAGAGATGGGTGGGGCTAATGGTTAAGAGGGTGTGAGCGATGCTGAATGGGTGAAGACAAAGAACAGCCCTCGACTAGGTGTACCAAAATATGCAAAGGCAATTTTCTCKAAAGTGGGGTTAGAAGTTTATCAACCTTTAACATCTTCTACGCCCAAGCCATAAGACTGCTGAACAATTAATRAAATGGCCGCTGGACAATTTACATTGACACCCCCTCCATTTGTTTTGTACACTGCTGCTACTCTGTTTATTATCTATGCATAGTCACTTCACCCCTACCTACATGTACAAATTACCTCAACTAACCTTTACCCCTGCACACTGACTCGGTACCAGTAGCCCCTGTATAGCTTTGTTATTGTGTTACTTTTTATTATTTTTTACTTTTGTTTATTTGGTAAATATTTTCTAAACTCTTCTTCTTGAACTGCACTGTTGGTTAAGGGCTTGTAAGTAAGCATTTCACGGTAAGGTCTACACTTGTATTCGGTGCAGTGCCTTAGACCGTTGTGCCACATGGGTGACATGGATGGCCCTGAGTGACTCAAGTAAAAGTGAAAGTCACCCATTGGGAATTCCACTTGAGTAAAAGTCTTAAAGTACCTGATATTAATAAATGTACTTAAGGATCAAAAGTAATAGCTATAAGGTAAATGTACTTAAGTATCATCCAAAAAGCAAAACAGCCAGACCTTTTATTTGGTTTGAGCTTGAGTTTTTCTGAAAGGTAACAGTTAGTCTTACAGATGAAAGAAGTGCTAAGATAAAAAAAAGAATGTGGATTCTCAAATAGTCAACACTTCAAAATACATATCTTATAGACAAAATAGAGTTATGCCTTTAATGAAGGAATATAGCCAGTAAATGTAAACACTTACAATCAGTCACTTTGCTTTAGGAAAAACATCCTATAATAGAACCCTATATTTTTTTTTTTAAATGTAGATGAGCTCATCAAAAGTCCATGTACAGAACGCATAAGGCATCCCTGTCCTTGGGCTTGCTAGCGTTAAGATGTCATTATTTGAAGTTCACGAATTTGCGGTTAATCTTCAGTAAAACCTGGTTTTCAAAGTTTCTGGAATCAAGCCTTGCTCTCCTGGGGCTGAAAACAAGTCGTGCAATGCTGAACAGCCTTTTCACAGGCAGCTGAGGCAGGTAGGGGTGTGTTTAGCCTCAGACAGCTTACAGACTGTTGTAAAGGACTTCAGCAACACTATATGATCAGTTGAACAAGCTAGGTATCCGTCCAGCTGTTTGGAGAATTATTTTGCAAGCGACGTCTTCATGGCAGAGAATAAGTCGTTGTCATGCTATGAACTGGTGCCATCACCTAGCTTCACCAAGGGTTCTTTCATGTGGCCCTTTTTATTTATTTTATTTAAACTTTATTTAACCAGGTAGGCCAGTTGAGAACAAGTTCTCATTAACAACTGCGACCTGGCCAAGATAAAGCAAAGCAGTGAGACAAAAACAAAAACACAGTTACACATAAACAAACGTGCAGTCAATAACACAATAGAAAAATAAATGTACAATGAGTTCAAATGTAGAAGAGTAGGGAGGTAAGGCAACAAATAACAATATAGCATTAACACTGGAGTGATAAATGTGCAGATGATGATGAGCAAGTAGAGATACTGGGGTGCAAAAGAGCAAGAGTATAAATAACAATATGGGGATGAGGTAGTTGGTTGTGCTATTTACAGATTGGCTGTGTACAGGTGCAGTGATCGGTAAGCTGCTCTGACAGCTGATGCTTAAAGTTAGAGAGGGAGATATAAGACTCCAGTTTCAGCGATTTTTGCAATCCGTTCCAGTCATTGGCAGCAGAGAACTGGAAGGAAAGGCGGCCAAAGGAAGTGTTGGCTTTGGGGATGACCAGTGAAATATACCTGCTGGAGCGCGTGCTACGGGTGAGTGTTGCTATGGTGACCAGCGAGCTAAGAAAAGGCAGGGCTTTACCTAGTAAAGACTTATAGATTACAAGTGAGGGCCAGCCAACGAGAGCATACAGGTTGCAGTGGTGGGTAGTATATGGGGTTATGGTAACAAAACGGATGGCACTGTGATAGACTGCTTGCAGTTTGCTGAGTAGAGTGTTGGATGCTATTTTGTAAATGACATCGCCGGAGTCAAGGATCGGTAGGATACTCAGTTTCACGAGGGTATGTTTGGCAGCATGAGTGAAGGAGGCTTTGTTGCGAAATAGGAAGCCGATTCTAGATTTAATTTTGGATTGGAGATGCTTACTGTGAGTCTGGAAGGAGAGTTTACAGTCTAACCAGACACCTAGGTATTTGTAGTTGTCCACATATTCCAAGTCAGAACCGTCCAGAGTAGTGATGCTAGTCGGGTGGGCGGGTGCAGGCAACAATCGGTTGAAGAGCATGCATTTAGTTTTGCTAGCATTTAAAAGCAGTTGGAGGCCACAGAGGGAGTGTTGTATGGCACTGAAGCTCATTTTGAGGTTTGTTAACACAGTGTCCAAAGAAGGGCCAGATGTACACAGAATGGTGTCGTCTACGTAGAGGTGGATCAGAGAATCACCAGCAGCAAGAGCGACATCATTGATATACAGAGTAAAGAGTCGGCCTGAGTTGAACCCTGTGGAACCCCCAGAGACTGCCAGAGGTCCGGACAACAGGTCCTCCGATTTAACACATTGAACACTATCTGAGAAGTAGTTGGTCAACCAGGCTAGGCCGTCATTTGAGAAACCAAGGCTATTGAGTCTGCCGATACGAATGTGGTGATTGACAGAGTCGAAAGCCTTGGCCAGGTCGATGAAGACGGCTGCACAGTACTGTCTTTTATCGATGGAGGTTATGATATCATTTAGGACCTTGAGCGTGGCTGAGGTGCACCCATAACCAGCTCAGAAACCCGATTGCATAGTGGAGAAGGTACGGTGGGATTCGAAATGGTCAGTGATCTGTTTGTTAACTTGGCTTTGAAGATTTTAGAAAGGCAGGGCAGAATGGATATAGGTCTATAACAGTTTGGGTCTAGAGTCTCCCAATTTGAAGAGGGGGATGACCACGACAGCTTTCCAATCTTTGGGGATCTCAGAGGATACAAAAGAGGTTGAACAGGCTAGTAATAGGGCTTGCAACAATTTTGGCGGATAATTTTAGAAAGAGAGGGTCCAGATTGTCTAGCCCAGCTGATTTGTAGGAATCCAGATTTTGCAGCTCTTTCAGAACATCAGCGGGTCTGGATTTGGGTGATGGGGGGGGGGGGGCTTTCCTAACTGACTGAGTATATTGGTTCCTGACTCCACTGAAAAGTTGCATATCGCGGGGGCTATTCGATGCTAATGCAGAATGCCACATGAGGTTTTTGTGCTGGTCAAGGGCAGTCAAGTCTGGGGTGAACCAAGGGTTATATCTGTTCTTAGTCATACATTTTTTTTTGAATGGGGCATACTCATTTAATTAACCTCTTTGGGCTATAGGGGCAGTATTGAGTAGCCTGGATAAAATGTGCCCAATTTAAACGGCCTCGTACTCAATTCTTGCTCGTACAATATGCATATTATTATTACTATTGGATAGAAAACACTCTAGTTTCTAAAACCGTTTGAATGTTGTCTGTGGGTAAAACACAACTCATTTGGCAGCACACTTTCTGACCAGGAAGTGGAAAGTCTGAAATCGATGCTGTGTTCAAGGTTCTGCCTATAAATGGGCATGATACGTATGACTATACGTGCACGTCATACACCTTCCCCTAGATGTCAAGAGGAAGTGAGAGAGAAATGAGTTGATTATCTTGGTCTGAGATATAATGCATCCTCTTGGAATGACGGTGTCCCCCATTTTTAGGTTTTCTGAAGGCGCGTGGAGGGACCTGTTATTGCCTACTGCGGAAAGCTGTCGTTATGGGCGAATACTATCTCCGGCTTTGATTTTATTTGATACATGTCACCAATATCATCGTAAAGTATGTTTTTTCAATTAGTTTTATTAGAATATTGAAATTTATTCGGGACGTTAGGCGTGTTGCGTTGTTTGCGTTTGTTTCACGAAGGAGTCTTAGACCACTTGACCAGTGTGCTTGCTAATTCAAGAGGGAAAAACGACGTTCTGAATCCAAACACAATACGGTTCGTACAAAGGACCCCTTGTACAACATTCTGATGGAAGATCAGCAAAAGTAGGAACCATTTTGTGATGCTATTTCATATATCTTCGAACTGTTGTACTAGAGCTTTGCGCTCAGGTTTTGGTTATTCCCTTGGTTAGTCTTATGTCGTAATGAAGATATTTTTAAGAATTCCAACACTGCGATTGCATTAAGAACTAATGGATCTATCGTTTCCTATACAACATGTATTTTTTGTAATGTTATGAATAGCTATTTGGTCAGAATAGGTGAGAGTCTAATAGAAATATCCGCACATTCTGGGAAAAATATTGCTACGTTAGCACATTGTATAACCACGGATTTCAGCTCTAAAATATGCACATTTTCGAACAAAACATAAGTGTATGTATAACTGATGTTATAGGACTGTCATCTAGGGAAGGTTTATGAAGGTTAGTGAAATTAATATCTTTTGCTGGTTTATTCGCTAACGCTAACGTGCCTATTGCTATCGCTAAACGTGCCTTGATGAATGAATGCGGTAGTGTGGTAGGCTATTGTAGTAAGCTAATATAATGCTATATTGTGTTTTTCGCTGTAAAACACTTATAAAAATCGGAAATATTGGCTGGCAATTTCACCAAGATTTCTTGTCTTTAATTTGCTGTACACCATCGATTTTTCAGAAAGGTTTTATGATGAGTATTTAGGTAATTCACGTTGGTCTCTATAATTACTCTGGCTGCTTCAGTGCTATTTTTGACGGTAGCTGTGATGGTAGCTGCAATGTAAAACTGATTTATACCTCAAATATGCTCATTTTTCGAACAAAACATAGATTTATTGAATAACATGTTATAAGACTGTCATCTGATGAAGTTGTTTCTTGGTTAGTTTGGTTGGTTCTAGGTTAGTTTGGTTGGTTTTGTGCATGCTACCTGTGCTGTGAAAAATGTCTGCTTTTTTTCTATTTGGAGGTGAGCTAACAAAAATATACGTGGTGTTTTCCCTGTAAAACATTTAAAAAATCGGACACGTTGGCTGGATTCACAAGATGTGTATCTTTCATTAGCTGTATTGGACTTGTTAATGTGTGAAAGTTAAAAATTTCTAAAAAATACTTTTTGAATTTCGCGCTCTGCCTTTTCAGTGGAATGTGGGAGGAGTTCCGCTAGCGGAACGCCGGGGCTGTAAAGGTTAAGATGGTGAGGAAAGCACTTTTAACTTGTTATGGATAGGGGGCAGCATTTTCACGTTTGGATGAAAAGCGGGCCCAGAGTAAACTGCCTCCTACTCAGTCCCAGTTGCTAATATATGCATATTATTAGTAGATTTGGATAGAAAACACTCTGAAGTTTCTAAAACTGTTTGAATGATGTCTGTGAGTATAACAGAACTCATATGGCAGGCAAAACCTGAGACAAAATCCAACCAGGAAGTGGGAAATCTGAGGTTGGTCGTTTTTCAACTCATTCCCTATTGAAGATACAGTGGGATATGGGTCATGTTGCACTTCCGTAGGCTTCCACTAGATGTCAACAGTCTTTAGAACCMTGTCTGATGCTTCTACTGTGAAGTGGGGCCGAATGAGAGGGGAATGAGTCAGAGGTCTGGCAGAATGCTTTGAGCTCGTGACGCTCGTTCACGTGAGAGCGAGCTCTGTTCCATAGCTTTTCTACAGACAAAGGAATTCTCCAGTTGGAACATTATTGAAGATTTATGTTAAAAACATCCTAAAGATTGATTCTATAATTTGTTTGACATGTTTCTACGGACTGTAATATGACTTTTCGTCTGAACTTTTGCCTGGACCTGCCCGCGCCTCGTGAGTTTAGATTGTGTACTGAACTCGCGAACAACAAGGAAGAATTTGCACATAAATTATGGACTTTATGGAACAAATCAAACATTTATTGTGGAACTGGGATTCCTGGGAGTGCATTCTGAAGAAGATCATCAAAGGTAAGTGAATATTGATAATGCTATTTCTGACTTATCCAACATGGCGGATATCTTCTTGGGTTGTGTTAGTCTGAGCTCCGTACTCAGATTATTGCATGGTTTGCTTTTTCCGTAAAGCTTTTTTGAAATCTGACACAGCGGTTGCATTAAGGAGAAGTACAGTGGGGAGAACAAGTATTTGATACTTGTTGATACTTACTTGTTGGTAGGTGATCAAATACTTATATCATGCAATAAAATGCAAATGAATTACTTAAATCATACAATGTGATTTTCTGGATTTTTGTTTTAGATTCCATCTCTCACAGTTGAAGTGTACCTATGATAAAAATTACAGACCTGTACATGCTTTGTAAGTAGGAAAACCTGCAAAATCGGCAGTGTATCAAATACTTGTTCTCCCCGCTGTATATCTTTAAATCTGTGAATAACACTTGTATCTTTTATTTATGTTTATTATGAGTATTTCTGTGATTTGACGTGGCTCTGTGCAAATTCTCGGGATGTTTTGGAGGCAAAGCCAAATGTAAACTGAGAATTTTGGATATAAATATGAACTTGATCGTACATGTATTGTGTAACATGTTGTCCCGGGAGTGTCATCTGATGAAGAATATCAAAGTTTAGTGATTCATTTATCAATATTTCTGCTTTTTGTGACTCCTCACTTTGGTTGGAAAATCGCTGTATGCTTTTTGTGACTAGTTGCTGACCCAACATAATGATATGTTCTGCTTTCGCCGAAAAGCTTTTTTGAAATCGCACACTGTGGTTGGATTAACGAGAATTTTATCTTTAAAATGGTGTCTAATACTTGTACGTTTGAGAAAATTGAATTATGAGATTTCTGTTGATTGAATTTGGCGCCCTGCAATTTCATTGGCTGTTGGCGAGGTGTTCCGCTAGCGGTATCCTAACCAGGCATCCTCTACTGACGGGATGAGGTTAAAATCCTTCCAGGACACCCGCGCCAGGTCGATTAGAAATGCCTGCTCGCTGAAGTGTTTAATTGAGCGTTTGACAGTGATGAGGGATAGATGTTTGACCGCGGACCCATCACGCACGCAGGCAATGAGGCAGTGAACGCTGAGATCCTGGTTGAAGACAGCAGAGGTGTATTTAGAGGGCAAATTGGTCAGGATGATATCTAAGAGGGTGCCCATGGTTACGGATTAAGGGTTGTACCTGGTAAATTCCTTAATAGTTTGTGTGAGATTGAGGGCATCTAGCTTAGATTGTAGGATGGCCGGGGTGTTAAGCATATCCCAGTTTAGGTCACCTAACAGTACGAACTCTGAAGATAGATGGGGGGGGGCAATCAATTCACATATGGTGTTCAGGGCACAGCTGGGGGCTGAAGTGGGTCTATAACAAGCGGCAGCGGTGAGAGACTTGTTTCTGGAAAGTTGGATTTTAAAAGTAGAAGCTTGAATTGTTTGGGCACAGACCTGGATAGTATGACAGAACCCTGCAGGCTATCTCTGCAGTAGATTGCAACTCTGCCCCTTTGGCAGTTCTATCTTGTCGGAAGATGTTATAGTTAGGGATGGAAATTTTATGTAGTCCAATCATGAAAAACAAGGGAGATGACAATGGAAATCAGTTTTGTTTTTGTGAGACTACATTATTCCATCCCCATCCACCATCTATATAAACCACACAACATCAGTAAGCTACTGTACCCATTGGAATGAACCACAAAGTCAGGATTGTAGTTTAAATGGGTGGTTCTCAAATCTATGAAGTGTCAAAATGTACAGTATACACAGTTGTTTATGAATAATAACATATTGTTCATTAACCATTCTGTTATGAATTTGCAAATTAGGGGAGAAGGATTGCAGCTGCGATCAGCTCAGGGTCTTGAAACATATGGCTGAAGCTCTTAAGTTCGAGTTGTAGCACATCCACCGAGGGCTCACATTACTTCAGGGACAACTTGATTCAGTCAAGTTTTGTTATCAGCAAGTTGATAGTTGGAAGTAGCCACTCCATCTGGACATTGGTTTCAGCCTGCAGGATGTTGATAACCTTTGCGACTGGGCTCATGGTGGCAGCATACTCTGTGAGGAAGGCAAGTTCAGCTGGATAGAAACTGAAGATTTTTTTTTTTAATAATACTGTTTCCTAACCCTATACACAGGGGACCACTAACCATTTCACCTGATTTAACAACGGTAATCAATGGCTAGATGAGTAGTTGACTAAACGGATCAATGGTAGTGTATGGCTACAATATGTGAAACAGTTATTAGTCCCCAAACAAAGGGTCAGGAAACAATAAACAATTCAAATGATTTAGACAACATTCAAGACCTTACATTATGATAAAATAATACATAATCCTTACTTACATTGGAACCTCAAAGTCTGTAAGGAGAACTCTGACGGCCTCCTCTCCTTTGTCTTTGACGATCCTCTGGAGTCTTTTTTTACAGCCATGAACCAGGAGTTTCACCTTGTAGCATTCGGGCGCAACAGCTGGAGGTCGCAAGTATCTTCAACCGTTTCGTCTACAAGTGTGGATCTTCCGCATTTGTTCCAAAGTGCTCGGCACTTGCCAAATGTTGAACGGGACACTTTTGTAAGCCTCACTGGATGTTGCTTTCAGGGCATTGACTGTAGATACTAAGTTGAGTAGGTGGCAAACACAGCGCTGGTTCTTTGGCAGTTGGTACTCAAAATCATCATCTTCATTCAGAATCGTTGCCACATCAACAAACTCCTTCTTCACTCTCCTCTTGTTTTTCTTCACCATCTTCCTGTCCTGACTGAGCAGCTTCACCACCACCTGCCTGGTAGTTGTTTTCATCTTCTCCAAAAACTTGGAAAGCTTTCAAGAAGTTAGAGCCGTTGTCTGTTGTAGTTCTCACAATCTTACCCCAGATTCTGAACTCAGAATAGATGTAATTTAGGGCACCTGCCAAAACATCAAAGGTGTGCAAGCTTCTGCCAGACTGTCAGGGTCTAGCCAATGGGCTGTAACACCAATTAAGCTCCGTCTTCAATTAAGCTCCGTCTTCGACTGCAGACCAGCAGTCGGTGGTGGTGGCGAAGTGGTCACCACTTCTCATGGTCACCTTCTTAATTTCCTTTGAGGTTTCATCAATCCTGGAGCGCAGTGTCGGCCTTTGATATGATCTTTGAGTTATGCTCAAGCCTGGACAAACCCTCTGAATGGTTCTTGTTCTACAACAGTGAATGTTTGGAGCCCTTGGACCACATACTTCACCACAGCTTTATCGATGGATTTTTGGGACACTGTCTTCAGTAATGTTCTCTGCTTGATGGTGGAGGGAGTCTCAGGGGCATGTTTTCTCTTCAGTGTGTTTGCTGTCAGTTCTCCATACTTAAGATAGTGTACTCTGATATATTAAGAAAAGGAAAAGAGAAATCAGAAAGACAGTTACTTAGCTATCATCACTAAATACTTAAGGTATAGATTCCTAATTTTAAAGCTATAAACAACATTAGTTAAGTGAAAGTTTGTGAACACCATTTAAGTCTACAGTAATTAGCTAGGTAAGAATAACAACTTTATCAACTAACACAAGGAAGATATTGTCTTGCWAACTAGCTAAGCTAGTGGGTGTTAGCTAAAATGTGAACGCTAACATTAGCTAGCTAGCTTGACAGCGGTGTTTAGAGAAAAGGTATTTAGCTATACTAACATTAGCTGACTAAAATGTGCCCAGATAGCTAGCTAGCTAGTTTATGCCTGCTAGAAAGTTAGCTAGCTAGCTAGTTTATGCCTGCTAGAAAGTTAGCTAGTTAGCTCATGTTAGTTTAGTTCGATTGCGTTAGCTAACAAAGCTTCTGAATCCGGGCACATTTTAGCCAGCTACTAGCAATGGAACTATTTATGTATAGGATTAGCTAGCATAAACAACACTGCTTGTTGCATTAGCAAATGTGGGCTAGATTAGCTAGTATAAGTATCATTAGCTAGCATGCTAACTTTATTCCAGCTAGCTGGCAAGCTAACAGTAGGCTTACCTCTGTTTTTTTAGATTTGACGGCGAGTTCTTGAATGCTGGTATTTCCTGAACTTTAGGGAAACATAACAGACATTTCATCCGCTAAGATGGATCCTTCACTCTAAAAAAAAATTGACATTTATTTTAGATACGGCCCAGGGTGTTCGTCCTCATCAAGAGGTGGTGGTAGTGGTAGAACGATCTCGTACATGATTGTGCGATTTTGGACATTCTTGGGAAAAGTGCTGCAGAGTGGATGACTGTTTCACAAGTAACTGGCTCTCGGTGGGTGGGGTTTAGATTAGCACCAAACTGATGCGGATTGGATCAACTTTGCTTGCATGTCGTCGCCTGCTGCCTTGCAAAACAAGTTCACCCATGAGTGACCCGACTCGCCGACGTTGCTTGCATGTCATCGCCTGCTGCCTTGCAAAACAAGTTTACCCATGAGTGAGCCGACTTGCCGACGTTGCTTGCATATTCTTTCCAACATTATTAATATTTTTCTTCAGCTTCAGTTTGATTTTGTAGCGAGTAACGAAGGCGTAGTGGTCAAAGGCCGATTGACCCAGAGTCCTTCGGGTCGTCGTAAATAAGAATATGTTCTTAACTGATTTGCCTAGTTAAATAAAAAATAAAGTATCAGGGTAAAAGTATACATTTCAATTTGAAAATTAAGTACAGTAACATAGCATTTCCACTTAGTTACGTTACACAACTGCTTATCTCTGCGTTCTTGAGAAAGGAATGAAGGAGAGAGGAGGAGATGGAAATGCACGGTGGAGAGATATTATTTAGCTACTGGTATTGTCAGCCTATTAATTATGAAAATATAAAAAATGCCCTATTCCTAAGCTATTCAAAATCAAATACAAATTCACTAATTTTAGGTTAACTCTGTAAGACGCCCTACCTGCACAATCAATGAACCAACAGCATCGCCTAGGACTCTGAAGAGTAGCACAAGGAGCGTAGCACAAATCAATCCAGTCTGCATAATAATAGTCGACACTCAAAGGCGAACACTAGAATTTGTTAAATTTGCAGTATAGGCTAGACCAATTAGGTACCAAAGACATAAAATATATATGTGCCGTGTGTATGTATTGTATAATGGCACAATCATTATTTTATTTCATGTTTTTGGGGTGGGATTTGGGCTCATATATAGGACTATGCAGTGTTTTGAATTACAGTTGAAGTCAGAAGTTCACATACATTTAGGTTGGAGTCATTAACTCATTTTTCAACCACTCCACAAATGTATTGTTAACCAACTATAGTTTTGGCAAGTCGGTTAGGACATCTACTTTGTGCATGACACAAGTCATTTTTACAACAAATGTTTACAGACAGATTATTTCACTTATAATTCACTGTATCACAATTCCAGTGGGTCAGAACTTTACATACACTAAGTTGTCTGTGCCTTTAAACAGCTTGGAAAATTCCAGAAAATGATGCCATGGCTTTAGAAGCTTCTGATAGGCTAATTGACCTCATTTTAGTCAATTGAAGGTGTACCTGTGGATGTATTTCAAGGCCTACCTTCAAACTCGGTGCCTCTTTGCTTGATATCATGGGGAAATCAACAGAAATCAGCCAAGACCTCAGAAAAATGTTTTGTAGACCTTCACAGGACTGGTTCATCCTTGGGAGCAATTTCCAAATGCCTAAAGGTACCACGCTCATCTGAACAATATAGTATGCAAGTATAAACACCATGGGAACACACAGCCGTCATGCCGCTCAGGAAGGAGACGCGTTCTGTCTCTTAGAGATGAACGTACTTTGGTGCCAAAAGTGCAAATCAATCCCAGAACAAGAGCAAATGACCTTGTAAAGATGCTGGAGGAAACAGGTACAAAAGTATCTATATCCACAGTAAAATGAGTCCTATATCGACCTAACCTGAAAGGCTGCTCAGCAAGGAAGAAGCCACTGCTCCAAAACCGCCATAAAAAAGCCAGACTACAGTTTACAACTGCACATGGAGAAAACATCATACTTTTTGGAGAATTATCCTCTGGTCTGATAAAAAGAAATTGAACTGTTTGGCCATAATGAGCATCGTTACGTTTGGAGGAAAAAGGTGGTTGCTTGCAAGCCGAAGAACACCATCCCAACCGTGAAGCACGGGGGTGGCAGCATCATGTTGTGGGGGAGTCCAGATTTTGCAGCTCTTTCAGAACATCAGCTATCTGGATTTGGGTGAAGGAGAAATGGCGGAGGCTTGGGAGAGTTGCGGTGGGGGGGGGGGGTGCATGGCTGTTGGCTGTGGTAGGGGTAGCCAGGTGGAAAGCATAGCCAGCCTTAGAAAAATGCTTTTTGAAATTCTCTATTTTGGATTCATCGGTGGTGACATTGTTTCCTAGCCTCAGTGCAGTGGGCAGCTGGGAGGAGGTGCTCTTATTCTCCATGGACTTTACAGTGTCCCAGAACTTTTTGAGTTTGTGCTACAGGATGCACATTTCTGTTTGATAAAGGCAGCCTTAGATTTCCTAACTACTTGTGTATATTGGTTCCAAACTTCCCTAAAAAGTTGCATTTCATGGGGGCTATTCGATGTCAATGCAGTACACCACAGGATGCTTTCGTGCTGGTCAAGGGCAGTCAGGTCTGGAGGGAACCAAGGGCTATATCTGTTCCTGGTTCTAAATTTATTGAATGGGGCATGCTTATTTAAGATGGTGAGGAAGGCACTTTTAAAGAATAACCAGGCATCCTCTACTGACGGGATTAGGTCGATATCCTTCCAGGAGACCCGGGCCAGGTTGATTAGAAAGGCCTGCTCGCTGAAGTGATTTAGGGAGCGTTTGACAGTGAGGGGTGACGTTTGACCAAAGACCCATTACGGATGCAGGCAGTGATCGCTGAGATCTTGGTTGAAGATAGCAGAGGTGTATTTGGAGGGCAAGTTGGTCAGGATGATATCTATGAGGGTGCCCATGGTTACAGATTTGGGGGTGTACCTGGTAGGTTCATTGATAATTTGCGTGAGATTGAGGGCATCTAGCTTAGATTGTAGGATGGCCAGGGTCTTAAGCATGTCCCAGTTTAGGTCACCTAGCAGCACGAGCTCTGAAGATAGTTGGGGGGCAATCAATTCACATATGTTGTCCAGGGCACGGCTGGGGGTAGAGGGTGGTCTATAGCAAGCGGCAATGGTGGGCGACTTGTTTCTGGAAAGTTGGATTTTTAAAAGTAGAAGCTTGAATTTTTTGGGGTACACACCTGGATAGTAAGGCAGAACTCTGCAGGCTATCTCTGCAGTTGTTTGCAACTCTGCCCCCTTTGGCAGTTCTATCTTGTTGGAAAATGTTATAGTTAGGGATGGAAATGTCAGGGTTTTTGGTGATCTTCCTAAGCCAGGATTCAGAGACGGCTAGGACATTCGGGTTGGCAGAGTGTGGAGAAGGCTTATAATGTTAACATGCATGAAGCCAAGGCTTTTACGGTTATAGAAGTCAACAAATGAGAGCACCTGGGGAATAGGAGTGGAGCTAGGCACTGCAGGGCCTGGATTAACCTCTATATCACCAGAAGAAGAGAGGAGGAGGAGTAGGATAAGGGTACGGCTAAAGGCTATAAGAACTGGTCGTCTAGTACGTTCGGAACAGAGTAAAAGGATTAGGTTTCTGGGCACGGTAGAATAGATTCAAGGCATAATGTACAGACAATGGTATGGTAGGATGTGAATACAGTGGAGGTAAACCTAGGCATTGAGTGATGATGAGATAGATATTGTCTCTAGAAACATAATTTAAACCAGGTGATGCCACTGCAAGTGTGGGAGGTGGAACTAAAGTGTTAGCTAAGGCATATTGAGCAGGGCTACAGGCTATACAGTGAATTAAGACAATAATCACTAACCAGAACAGTAATGGACAAGGCATATTGACATTAGGGAGAGGCATGCGTAGCCGAGTGATCATAGGGGTCCAGTGAGTAGTTAGGCTGGCTAGAGACACGGCAATTCAGACAGCTAGCGGGCTGGGGATTAGCAAGCTAGCAGAAGGGCCTTAGAGGGACGTCGCGTCGGGAAAGAAGTCTGTTATAGCCTCCTCGTGTGGAGCCTCCTCGTGCGGTTGCGTCGGCAGACCAGTCATAATGGATTAATAGGGTTCCGTGTAGTGAAGGGGTCCAGTCCAATTGGCAAAATAGGTATAGTGGCCCAAGAAATTGGCCGATGGATCTCTTCAGCTAACAGTCCAATATGCTCTAGCCTGCTAACGGGCCGCGGCTAGCAGATGGGCATCCAGGGGACGTCGCGATGGAGGGGCCTGTTGACAAAACCTTGGGCAGAATACGTCGGTAGTCCAGTCGTGATGGATAAGCAGTGCTCTGTGTAGTAAAAGGGGTCCAGGCCAATTGGCAAAATAGGGATGTAGCCCAGGAGTGGCTGATGGACCTCTTCAGCTAGCCGGGAGATGGGCCTAGCATGGGCTAGCTCCCGTCTAATTGGTGCTTTCTTCAGGACAGCGACGTTAGCCAGGAGTAGCCATTCGGATTGCAGCTAGCTAGCTGCGACGATCCAGGTGAAAAGGTTCAGAGCTTGCGATAGGAATCCGGGGATATGGAGAGAAAATAAGTCCGGTATGCTCTGGATTGAATCGCGTTGTGCAAACTGGCGAGAGTTTTCCGAGCTAAAGGTTAGCTGATGACCGCTAGCAGTGGTTAGCTGACTACTAGCTAGTAGCTAGTTAGCTGGCTAGCTCCTGTTGGGGTTCCGGTTCAAAGTTAAAAATAATACTTTAGAAAAAAGCAGATCCACACCACATTGGGTGACGCGGGTTACAGGAGAGTATTCGGAAGTTGAGGTTTAGAAAAATATAAAAAAGATATGCGAAGAAAAAATATATTAAAAGGTTTAAACATGGGACAAGACGTCTGACATTTCACAATCTTAAAATAAAAGTGGTGATCCTAACAGATGTAAAAGAGGGAATTTTTACTAGGAATAAATGTCAAGAATTGTGAAAAACTGAGTTTAAATGTATTTGGCTAAGGTGTATGTAAACTTCCGACTCAACTGTAATCAACACCTTAGAAAGCACTGTCCATTTCGTTGTGTTTTGCGTTGAAACAACATCCACAACGACCATGTTTTCCACTCAGGGTGTCAAACTCATTCCATGGAGGGCCTAGTGTCAGCAGGTTTGTTTTTTACTTTCAATTAAGCCCTAGACAACCAGATGTGGGGAGTTCCTTACTAATTAGTGACCTTAATTAATAAATCAAGTACAAGGGAGGAGTGAACCCGCAGACACCCGGCCTTCCTTTGAATGAGTTTGACACCTGTGGGTTCAGAGGGACAAATAGAGCTCTGAGTACCAGGCCATTAGCGGAGGGTCGTTAGCAGGTTAGGTACAACCAACACATGTCCAGAGTGCATAACAGGAGATTACCTTGACTCAAAGGTCAGGTGGAATGTGACAGCGGTCATGACTCCCGACTGACGGTGTGGCGGTAATATGCAACAGCCCTATGATTAATGATTAATAATGAAAAAATAATGAATAAACAATTATCATGTATTAATACTTTGTAAATACTTTATTACGTGGCTATTATAAAGTGCTACCCTATACTGTTTAGTGCACTACTTTTGACCAGGACACACAAGGCTTTGAATGAATGGAATTCTGAGTGTTTACAGTTTCCATGGTCAATTATTTGTTTAATGTTCATTCTAGGGCTAGCCTACTGGCATGGGAGAGATCGCATTTGTAAAATGATCAGTAGCGACCCGTCATTCAGGGCAGAGCCCCACCTGTTTTGAGCTAAAATAAAAATAAATAAAATACAAATGATTTCATATAATTATTATTATAATATACACTATTGTTCAAAAGGCTAATTGATCATTAGAAAACCCTTTTGCAATTATGTCAGCACAGCTGAAAACTGTTTTCTCTTCACTGAGTCGCCTTTTCACTGTTGACGTTGAGACTGGTGTTTTGCAGGTACTATTTAATGAAGCTGCCAGTTGAGGACTTGAGAGGCGTCTGTTTCTCAAACTAGACACTAATGTACTTGTCCTCTTGCTCAGTTGTGCACCGGGGCCTCCCACTCCTCTTTCTATTCTGGTTAGAGCCAGTTTGCGCTGTTCTGTGAAGGGAGTAGTATACAGCGTTGTACGAGATCTTCAGTTTCTTGGCAATTTCTCGCATGGAATAGCCTTCATTTCTCAGAACAAGAATAGACTGACAAGGTACAGAAGAAAGTTATTTGTTTCTGGCCATTTTGAGCCTGTAATCGAACCCACAAATGCTGATGTTCCAGATACTCAACTAGTCTAATGAAGGCCAATTTTATTTATTGCTTCTACAATCAGCACAACAGTTTTCAGCTGTGCTAACATAATTGCAAAAGGGTTTTCTAATGATCAATTAGCCTTTTAAAATGATAAACGTGGATTAGCTAACACAACGTGCCAATGGAACACAGGAGTGATGGTTGCTGATAATGGGCCTCTGTACGCCTATGTAGATATTCCACAAAAAAATCTGCCGTTTCCAGCTACAAAAGTCATTTACAATATTAACAATGTCTACACTGTATTTCAGATCAATTTGACGTTATTTTAACTTCTTTGCGGTCGGGGGCAGTATTTTCACGTCCGGATGAAAAGCGTGCCCACAGTAAGCTGCCTGTTACTCAAGCACAGATCCTAGGATATGCATATTATTAGTAGGTTTGGATAGAAAACACTGTTTGAATGATGTCTGTGAGTATAACAACTCATATGGCAGGCAAAAACCTGAGAAAAAATCCAACCAGGAAGTGAGAAATCTGAGGTTTGTAGGTTTTCAACTCTTTGCTTATCCAAGATACAGTGGAAATGGGGTCATGTTGCACTTCCTAAGGCTTCCACTAGATGTCAACAGTCTTTAGAACCTTTGTTGATGCTTCTACTGTGAAGTGGGGGCGAATGAGAGGAGATTGAGTAAGGTCTCTCCCAGAGTGCCACGAGCTGACCATGCGCGTTCACGTGAGTTAGCTGCGTTCCATCGCATTTCTGAAGACAAAGTAATTCTCCGGTTGGAACATTATTGAAGATTTGTGTTAAACATCCTAAAGATTGATTCTATACATTGTTTGACATGTTTCTACGGACTGTAACGGAACTTTTTGTACTTTTCGTTCATAATTTCCGCTGGACTTGCACAAGCGTCGTGAGTTTAGATTGTGTACTGAACGCGCAAACAACGAGGAATTTGGACATAAATGATCGAACAAAACAAACATTTATTGTGGAACTGGGAGTGCATTCTGATGAAGATCATCAAAGGTAAGTGAATGTTTATAATGTTATTTCTGACTTCTGTTGACTGCACAACATGGCGGATATCTCTTTGGGTTGATTTGTCGTCTGAGCGCCGTACTCAGATTATTGCATGGTTTGCTTTTACCGCAAAGTTTTTTGAAATCTGACACAGCGGTTGCATTAACTTCTCTAGGGTAGGGGGCATCATTTTCACGTTTGGATGAAAAGCATACCCAAATTCAACTGCCAGCTACTCATCCCCAGGAGATAAGATATGCATATTATTAGTAGATTTGGATAGAAAACACTCTGAAGTTTCTAAAACTGTTTGAAATATGTCTGTGTATAACAGAACGTATTTAGCAGGCGAAACCCAGAGGACAAACATCCAGATATTTTTTTTTTTGAGGTCACTCTCTTTTCAGTGGATTTTCATTGGGAAACCAGATTTCTAAGCGAATTGCTTGCAGTTCCTACGGCTTCCACTGGATGTCAACAGTCCTGAGAAATAGGATGAGGTTATTCCTTTGTGTAATGAAGAAATACGGCCATCTTGAAGTCGAGTCACTCCAGGTGTTCTGTTTGATTGAAGCGCATGTCCAGAAGGCATGCTACATTTGGTTTAATTTCTGTATTGAACACAGATCACCGTRTWCKAWTTTWWRSYWTWWTWAKSMWAAAAAAAATACCTGAAGTTGTATCACAAAAGTAGTTTGAATATTTTTGGCAAAGTTTACAGGTAACCTTTGATATATTTTGTCGTCACGTTTGAGCAAGTTGGAACCTGTGTTTTTCTGGATCAAACGCGCCAAATAAATGGACATTTTGGATATATATCGANAACGCGCCAAATAAATGGACATTTTGGATATATATCGACGGAATTAATCAAACAAAAGGACCATTTGTGATGTTTATGGGACATATTGGAGTGCCAACAACAGAAGCTCGTCAAAGGTAAGCTATGAATTATATTTCTATTTCTGCGTTTTGTGTCGTGCCTGCAGGGTTAAAATGTGCTTCTGTCTTTGTTTACTATTGTGCTATACTCAGYTAATAGCATCGTATTCTTTCACCGAAAAGCCTATTTCAATTCTGACATGTTGGCTGGATTCACAACCAGTGTAGCTTTAATTTGGTATCTTGCATGTGTGATTTAATGAAAGTTTGATTTTATAGTAATTTTCATAGTAATTAATTTGAATATGGCGCTCTGCATTTTGTCAGGCTTTTTGCCAAGTGAGACAGTAGCGTCTTGCCTAAACTCAGATTTTTGGATATAAATATGAACTTTACCGAACAAAAAATACATGTATTGTGTAACATGAAGTCCTATGAGTGTCATCTGATGAAAAATTAATCACTAACCTTGATGATTTATCTCTTTCTGATTTTTGTTACTGCTCTCTTTAGCTGGAAAAATTGCTGTCTTTTTCTGTGACTTGGCTCATACCTAACATAATCGTTTGGTGTGCTTTCGTCGTAGAACCTTTTTGAAATCGGACACTTTGGCTGGATTTACAACAAGTGTAGCTTTAGAATTGTGTAAAATACTTGTATGTTTGGGGAATTTAAATTATGGGATTTCTGTTTTGAATTTGGCGCCCTGCAGTTTCACTGGCTGTTGARGAGGTGGGACGCTACCCTAGAGAAGTTAAGGAGAAGTGGATCTAAAATTCCATGTATAACACTTTTATGATGACTATTTCTGTAAATTGATGTGGCTCTGCAAAATCGCCGGATGTTTTGGAACTTCTGAACATAGCGCGCCAATTTAAACTCCGATTTTTGGATGTAAATTTGAACTTTACCGAACAAAACATACATGTATTGTGTAACATGAAGTGCTATGAGTGTCATCTGATGAAGATCATCAAGGTCAGTGATTCATTTTATCTATTTCTGCTTTCTGTGACTCCTCTCTTTGGCTGGAAAAATGGCGGTGTTTTTCTGTGACTTGGCTCTGACCTAACATAATCGTTTGGTTTGCTTTCGTCGTAAAGCCTTTTTGAAATCGGACACTGTGGCTGGATTTACAACAAGTTTATCTTTAAAATGGTGTAAAATACATGTATGTTTGAGGAATTTTAATTATGGGATTTTCTGTTGTTTTGTGTTGAATTTGGCGCCCTGCAGTTTAACTGGCTGTTGACGAGGTGAGATGCTACCGTCCCACATACCCTAGAGGTTAATGGACATATTTTTTTTTTTCTTTCAAAAACAAGGACATTTCTAAGTGTCCCCAAACTTTTGAACAGTAGTGTATGTATATATTTATCCTTTTTTGCATGTTATTTTGGCATTAATATGTGTCATATCAGTTGGCAAACAGTGTAAAAAAAAGAGTTAATAAAGCCGTATACAAACATGGTCTCTTTTTTGCAGTCTTGAGTAAGGCAGCTGCAAAATGCAGGTATTTCAGCCTAGCTCAGTGCTTCTGTGGTGGTGCGGAAACCACAGAGCGTAGGGGTTGGCATTTGTATTTTGTGTTTATTCCTGCAGTCCGGCAAAATTAAGGCAGTTAAGGCACAATTTTAAAAACATTACAATTATGGGATTTGTTGTTGTCCCACCCGCATATCAACTAATCAGCATCCAGGATCCAAACAACACATTTTATAATTTAGATTATTACTATAATTGGATTGTCTTAAGAACATTGGGTGTCAACATGCAAGAATAAAGATGCTAAATCTTGGACCTAGACAGAATTTTACATCTGAAACCGAGCTCAGTATTGTGATCTACTGGCATTGTGATCTACTCAGTATTTTGATCTAAAATACACCTACACAATGCTAATGAATAGCTGCAGTCAGTATTGGCTCCTAAACGAGTTCTCCCCCCACACAGCTACTATACCAAATCTGTGGTCAGTGCGAGCTGGCAGTGGAACCTCACAGACTAGCCTGCTGAGTCCTGGCTGGATTCAAGAATGCACCGATTGGCTCCTGGGCCCTCCTGCCCCTCCCATGGCAGTGTGATATGCATTATCATTGGTGAAGGCGGCTGTCTGTGGTCTCCAGTTGGCTTGATGCTAAACAGACTGTCAGGGGACGGAGATGTGAACACGAGCGGAGCTCAGTGGACACTGGCGACATGCCAACGCTGGGGTAGTCAAACAAAGGAACACATATATATATATATATATATATGTGTGTGTGTGTGTTCCTTGACTACCCCAGCGTTGGCATGTCGCCAGTGTCCACTGAGCTCTGTGTGTGTTGTGTGTGCGTTTGGTGTGTCAGGCTGATATTCTCTTTAGGGCCGTTGCCCTGAGCTGTTTGATGTAGGGGGGACACCGGGTGGGATGGGGGATGTGTGTGMGGGTGGAGAGACTGGGGGAAGGGATGGGAGGGTGGCAGTGGGGGAGGGTAAACTGTTTATCATGCCAGGTAGAATGTAGACCGTGTGTGTGGTGAGTAGTGCAGACAAACAGCAATCACCAGTGATACTATACTATTCAACGTCCATCCATGTCTGAGGATGTCATGAGATGACGTGGAAACAGGCGCTAGGGGGAACAGTGAGGACTGTTGCGTTCAAGTAGGTTTTGCTAGCTGGATGGGGATGGTGGATGGGCTAAGCATCTGCCTCTGACTCATAGGTTGCAAGTTCAAATCCAGTATTGTTTTAAGCCTATCCCAAACCTTAACCCTTACCTTAAGCACTCAGAGTTAATGCCTAACCTTAAGATTTCAGAGTCAATACCTAAACTTAACCCTAACCTTAATTTGGAGTTAATGCATAACTTAACCTTAAACACTTGAAATGTGAGTTTACAAACATGGATGAACGTATAATTCTGACGTGAGATCTAGTTGCACACAAGTGCATGGTGAGTAGTGAGTTTGTCACATGTACACTAGATAGAATGAGGGTATAGACAATTGCACACTGAAATATTAAACACTGAAAATAAACATCACATAAAACCCTGTAGAGATGTGCTTAGACGAGAATCATTAACAAAAGTACCAATAATGATGAAGATTCATTCGTAATCCTAAATGTTATTTTTAGAATTTAGGTTTGAGATAAAACTGATGGTTAGGAATATTAGTGGTTGAAATTCCATTAGAATGCACAGTACCTCCCTCCTTTATGAGATGGCCAGAGCCAGACAGTGACTGGTGAATTAGAATGTGCTTTGAATAATAAAGCTGTAGTGTTGAAAGTCAACCACCAGATGGCGTATTAGCGCTGCACGGTGAGATGTGCTAGACTGTTCAAGCTGTCAGCTGTGAAAGACACACACACATAGACCACACACACACAGACATGCATGTATCCACGCACTCACACATACACTCACACTCGCACAGGAAACAGTCCAGTTTCCAATTGGCTACTCAGTGTAGCGCTCGCTGCCACTGTTTTACAACATGTTCCGATATTACACAGTCAATTGAATTACTAACAGTCAATGTGCCAATAACATATTTTGAGTCAGTCAGTCAGCCAGTACTACAATATGGATCACATCATCCAACTCACAAAATATGATCACTATGATTATTGATCTAGAAGAAAAAGAAACGCACACCTATTTAGGCGAGGTGCTGGCTAGCGGAGTAGAAAACTTAAAAATAAAGGAGAGCCGCACACTCTAGGAGCTCAGATGCAAAAATATTTAATTTACCAACGTTTCGACAGGCAAGCTGTCTTCATCAGGGTACAATCACAGACACTGCGGGATGACTCGTTTATATAGTGTCAAGACACACAGGTGTCTGTAATCATGGCCAAGAGTGGCCTAATATCATTGGTTAATTTCTCAAATATTCAAATGGCATAGAAAGAGCAGCATACAAAGCCATTATGATTATTGAAACTGGAACTTTTCCAGTGTTTGTGTGTMTWTGTGTATTTTTAGTGTGTTCTGGTGCGTGTGTGTTTGAGTGCGTGTGTGCATCTGTGTGTCTACAAGCAGTGATTGAGTGTTAGCTAGATCTGGGTGTAGAGACTTACATGTGTATCAGGAACAGCTAGCTGGAATAGAAATCACATTTGTGAGTATAAATAAATGAACTAAGCTGTAAATAAATGAACTCTGTGCATTGAAACTTGTCACTTGGAGTGCTTCCCATTTTTGGATTTTTCCCTTTTCCTCACGCCATGGCTAACAGACAGCAGCTGTGACATTATGTCCATCCCACAATCCTCTGTGCCTGGCCATCACAGAGACAAGCATGGGAGCCTGGTTGAGTGTGTGTTTGTGTGTAAAGTGGTTCCTCCTTTAAAAGTTGCGAGCTTACACCGCGGGACTTAGAGGTACCCAGTGTCACAGCTTCATTACTCCAGACCACCACAAGGGGTAGTTAGAGCACTCACCCACTCCTCCCTCCAGACCTTCTCCAGATCCTTCAGGTTTCGGGGCTGTCGCTGGGCAATACGGACTTTCAGCTCCCTCCAAAGATTTTCTATTGGGTTCAGGTCTGGAGACTGGCTAGGCCACTCCAGGACCTTCAGATGCTTCTTACGGAGCCACTCCTTAGTTGCCCTGGCAGTTTCTTTCGGGTCGTTGTCATGCTGAAAGACCCAGCCACGACCCATCTTCAATGCTCTTACTGAGGGAAGGAGGTTGTTGGCCAAGATCTCGCGATACATGGCCCTATCCATCCTCCTCAATACGGTGCAGTCGTCCTGTCCCTTTGCAGAAAAGCATCCCAAAGAATGATGTTTTCACCTCCATGCTTCACGGTTGGGATGGTGTTCTTGGGGTTGTACCACTCCTTCTTTCCTCCCAAACACGGCGAGTGGAGTTTAGAAAAAAGCTTCAATATTTCATGATATTGTCACGATGTGCGGAGGAGAGACAGACCAAAACGCAGCATGTGGAAAATAAGCCATCTTCTCTTTATTTTACTACAGAAATGAACATGAAACGAAACACTCCTACAAACTATACAAAAACAACAAACGACGTGAAGCTATAAACGTAGTGCACACACACAGGTACAAACGTTCAACATAGACAATTCCCCACAAACAGCTAAAGCTATGGTTGCCTTAAATATGGCTCCCAATCAGAGACAACAATAACCAGCTGTCTCTAATTGAGACCCAATTCAGCACATAGACTTTCCTAGATACCTACACTCAACCATAGACACAGCTAGACTACTATACTAAACATAAACCAACTACTCTAATAAACCCCTAAACCTTACAACCACCCTAGACACTACAAAACACATACATTTCCCATGTCCACACCTGACCTAACCAAATAATTAAGAAAACAAAGAATACTAAGGCCAGAGCGTGACAGATATTCTTAAGATATGTGTTGACTGAATTATAAGCAAGTGATGTCTGCTAAATAATCCAGTTAGGTTTCTCCAGAATAATATTTCTAAATAACAAACTCTTTATTACAAATTAGTGAGAATATCTCACCCCATGTTCAAGAATTGCTTTTTTCTCATTACTCGAGGTTAAATGAAAACAAATTCAAATATCATTACTTTTTAAACAAAGCAATTATTATTTTAATTCAATTTAGAATTATATAAAAGCCCTCAGATATTCTCACAGGTCTAATGGAAATGACCCTTAGATTTTAATTATAGAGTCCTCAAGCCTCTAATTGTAATTATTGGAGGAGAGTCACATCAATAAAAAAATATTTGTAGACGTATGTGTTACAATGGTGTAGGTCTTATTTATTTAAAGAGGCATGTAAAAGTTAGAAGCAAAAGCCTACACTATTTTGCACCGTTTTGTGCTGCTCTGAGGCAATGAGATTTTTATTGTCACTTAAGAACTAATGGATCTATCGTTTCCTATACAACATGTATTTTTTTGTAATGTTTATGAATAGCTATTTGGTCAGAATAGGTGAGAGTCTAATAGAAATATCCGCACATTCTGGAAAAATATGCTACGTTAGCACATTATATAACACGGATTTCAGCTCTAAAAATGCACATTTTCGAACAAAACATAAGTATGTATAACCTGATGTATAGGACTGTCATCTGAGGAAGGTTTATGAAGGTTAGTGAAATGTAATATCTTTTGCTGGTTTATTCGCTACAGCTAACGTGCCTATT
Organism: Salvelinus sp. IW2-2015; assembly: GCF_002910315.2. Classification (NCBI taxonomy): domain Eukaryota; kingdom Metazoa; phylum Chordata; class Actinopteri; order Salmoniformes; family Salmonidae; genus Salvelinus; species Salvelinus sp. IW2-2015. The sequence continues at coordinate 65,524,764 of NC_036855.1, forward strand.
GCTATCGCTAACGTGCTTGATGAATGAATGCGGTAGTGTGGTAGGCTATTGTAGTAAGCTAATATAATGCTATATTGTGTTTTCGCTGTAAACACTTTAAAAAATCGGAAATATTGGCTGGATTCACAAGATGTTTGTCTTTAATTTGCTGTACACCATCGATTTTTCAGAAAGGTAATGATGAGTATTTAGGTAATTCACGTTGGTCTCTAATTACTCTGGCTGTTTCAGTGCTATTTTTGACGGTAGCTGTGATGGTAGCTGCAATGTAAAACTGATTTATACCTCAAATATGCTCATTTTTCGAAACAAAATTAGATTTATTGAATACATGTTATAAGACTGTCATTGATGAAGTTGTTTCTTGGTTAATTTGGTTGGTTCTAGGTTAGTTTGGTTGGTTTTGTGCATGCTACCTGTTTGTGAAATGTCTGCTTTTTTTCTATTTGGAGGTGAGCTAACAAATATACTGTGTTTTCCCTGTAAAACATTTAAAAAATCGGACATGGCTGGATTCACAAGATGTGTATCTTTCATTGCTGTATTGGACTTGTTAATGTGTGAAAGTTAAATATTTCTAAAAAATTTTTTGAATTTGGCGCTCTGCCTTTTCAGTGGAATGTGGGAGGAATTCCGCTAGCGGAACGCCGGGGCAGTAAAGGTTAACTTGTCAGTACAGGGGGTGCTGTTTCAACTTCGACATTTTGCGTCTCAATATAACTGCCTCGTACTCATTCTGCTCGTACAATATGCATATTATTATTACTATTGGATAGAAAACAATCTCTAGTTTCTAAACCGTTTGAATTATGTCTGGGTGAACCAGAACTCTTTCTACAGCGAAATCATGACAGGACATGCGAAGGTCAGAAAAATAGTCTCTTTCTCAGAACAGTTTAAAGCTCTGTGGTGCCTATGGATCGAAATGAACTGCACCCGCTTCCCCTGGATGTCAGTAACCAATGAGAAGTGGAATGGAGTCTCTACCTATTTCTCAGAGTTTAAAAAAGGCAATGGAGTGACATGTAGTTTTTGGACGCTCGCCAAGGCGCAAGAGAGGACATCAGAATGGCATGTTGAATAGCTCTTGTTATCGGGCTAAAGATATATCTCGTGTGATTTAATTCGATATAGGTGTTAGAAACATCATAACGAAGTTATTTGAAACCGATTTATATCAGTTTATGCGAGTATATTGCTATTTTCGGAATTTTCGTAGTAGCGTTTGAGGATTTGGACGTGTGGCCATGAGCTAATGTTAGCTGCTAGTTCCGAAGTTGAAGTGGACGTTTTAACAACAAAGCAACGATTCTTTTGGACAAAAGGACCTTGCCCAAGATTCTGATGGAAGTCTCGTCCAAAAGTAAGAGCTATTATGATTTATTCCGTATTTATGTGGAAAAATGTAAACGCATTTTTCGGCCATTATTGCGGCACTAGTCTGGCTGTAACGCACACTATGTCTAACGTTAATTTTAAAATCTAAATCAGCGGTTGCATTAATAACAATGCATCTTTCATTAGCTGTCACACCTGTATTTTTTTAGTCAATCTAATCGATAATATGCGTAAACTTAGGTGCCTCCAAGATGGCGCGCGGAAGAATGCATGCCATGTTTTGACTGATTACATAGCATACACGATTTGTGAGTGCTAATATATGCACATTTTCGAACAAACTCTATATGCATTGTGTAATATGATGTTACAGGACTGTCATCTGTGAAAAGAATTCTGAAAGTAGTGATAAAATATTATATATTTTGGTCGTGATAACGTTTTCGCTCTTTTGCCTTGAATCAATGCTGGGGGGATGTTTAGCTCATGTGGTATACTAATATAACGATATATTGTGTTTTCGCTGAAAAATATTTTAGAAAATCTAGAAATATTGTCTGGATTCAACAAGAGTTGTTGGGTTCATTTTGCTGTACGCTGTGTAGTATTTTTCAGAAATATTTTAAGATGAGTAATTGGGTATACACGTTGCTCTCTGTAGTTATTCTAGTCTCTTTTGGTGAGTGTTGTGATAGTGGCTGCAATGGTAACTGTGATTTATACTGAAAAATGCACATTTTTCTAAAAAACATATGCTATAACAATAATATGTTATCAGACTGTCATCTTATGAAGTTGTTTTCTTGGTTAGTGGCTATATATATCTTTATTTAGTCGAATTAGTGATAGCTACTGAATGGAGTAAAAAACTGGTGAGTAAAAAAAGTGGTGTCTTTTGCTAACGTGGTTAGCTAATAGATTTACATATTGTGTCTTCCCTGTAAAACATTTTAAAAATCAGAAGATGGGCTGGATTCACAAGATGTTCTTTCATCTGGTTTCTTGGACTTGTGATTTAATGATATTTAGATGCTAGTATTTACTTGTGACGCTATGCTAGGCTATGCTAGTCAGCTTTCTTACTGGTGGGGGGTGCTCCGGATCGGTTTGGTAGCAGTGAAAGGTTAATGCATCGCAGTGTTAGAATCAAAAAATATCTTCATTACGACATAAGACTTAGTTTATGGTAAGGGAATAACCAAAACGAGCGCAAAGCTACTAGTACACAGTGACAGATATATGAAATAGCAATCACAAAATGGTTCCTACTTTTGCTGATCTTCCATGAATGTTGTTACAAGGGGTCCTTTGTTCAGAACCGTATTTGTTTGGATTCAGAATGTCGTTTTTCCTCTTGAATTAGCAAGCACACTGGTCAAGTGGTGCTAAGCTCTCCTTCGTGAACAAACGCAAACAACGCAACACGCTAACGTCCCGAAAAATTCAATATTCTAATAAAACTTATTGAAAAAACATACTTTACGATGATATTGTGACATGTATCAAATAAAATCAAAGCCGGAGATAGTATTCGCCATAAGACAGCTTTCAGTAGGCAAAAAGGTCTCACACGCGCCTTCCAGAAACTAAATGGGGGACACGTCATTCCAAGAGGATGCATTATATCTCAGACAGATAATAACTCATTTCTCCTCTCACCTCTCTTGAACATCTGGCGGATAGGTGTTATGGAGTGCACGTATAGTCATACGTATCATGCCCATTTATAGGCAGAACCTTGAACACAGCATCGATTTCAGACTTTCCACTTCCTGGTCAGAAAGTGTGCTGCCAAATGAGTTGTGTTTTACCCACAGACAACATTCAAACGGTTTTAGAAACTAGAGTGTTTTCTATCCAATAGTAATAATAATATGCATATTGTACGAGCAAGAATTGAGTACGAGGCCGTTTAAATTGGGCACATTTTATCCAGGCTACTCAATACTGCCCCTATAGCCCAAAGAGGTTAATCTCCATTTGAGTATTGTTGAGACAAGAATTAGAAAATTAGGGTGCAGAAATGTTATGCTCTTAGAGTAACCTTTATTTAACTAGGCAAGTCAGTTAAGAACAAATTATTACTGACAAGGACAGCTTACTCCTTCCTCGTGCCCTGCAGGGATTCTTTAGCTAAATAGCCCAGTACTATACTGCCGACCTTCATGTTGTACAGCACCGTATTTTCCGTTCCAGCAAGTACAAGTCAAACGTTGACACACCTACTCATTCCAGATTTGTTCTATATTTTTATACATTGCATAATAATAGTGAAGACCTCACAACTATGAAATAACACAAATGGAATCAGTTAAGAACAAATTCTTATTTACAAGGACAGCCTACTCCTTTCTCCCCAATGTGGATTTGAACCCCCGTCTCCCGTGTGCCCCACATTCTGTAGTTCAGACATGGCCTGCTCTCCCTTATGTAAGGAATTAGGCACTTTCCCATGTTTACTACTGTATGTATTGTAGACTGCACAGTGGCCTAAAACACATTTCGTTAATAAAATATTGATAAAAATACTCTGAACAAAAATGCAGATGTTTTAGTTATGACCCATAATAAATTACTATGGGAATAAATATCACTGATTTACAGAAATATTGGAGAAGAAAAATTCTAGTGAAGGCAAACAATTTTGAATCCTCCAATCCTGTAGCTTTCTACCGGCCGTCACGTTGTACAGCGCCATTTTTTCCATTCCATCCTAACAGAAACCCTGAGCGTTTCCGTTTTTGTTTTTCTCTGAATGGAAACAGCATAAAATTAATCAAATTAAATAAGCCAAATTTCTTAAAATCAATCCCATATACTATGTTATTACAAAAAAGGTTTTAAATTCTCTGGTAATGCCAATACGGAATACTATCAAATGCTTCTCAAAGATGCCCTCTGATGGTCAAATTAGCAATAACTTGCAGTAACAGAAAAAATGGCTGATAATTAACCTCTCTTGGGTATGTGGGACGTTAGCGTCCCACCTCTTCAACAGCCAGTGAAACTGCTGGGCGCCAAATTCAAATACAGAAATACTCATTATAAAAATTCAGGAAAAAAAAGATATTTTACATAGTGGGGAGAACAAGTAATTGATACACTGCCGATTTTGCAGGTTTTCCTACTTACAAAGCATGTAGAGGTCTAATTTTTATCATAGGTACACTTCAACTGTGAGAGACGGAATCTAAAACAAAAATCCAGAAAATCACATTGTATGATTTTTAAGTAATTAATTTGCATTTTATTGCATGACATAAGTATTTGATCACCTACCAACCAGTAAGAATTCCAGCTCTCACAGACCTGTTAGTTTTTCTTTAACCTCCCTGGAATATGTGGGACGCATTAAATCACACATGCAAGATACCAAATTAAAGCTACACTCGTTGTGAATCCAGCCAACATGTCAGATTTCAAAAAGGCTTTTCGGCGAAAGCATAAGATGCTATTATCTGATGATAGCACAACAGTAAACAAAGAGTGTAGCATATTTCAACCCTGCAGGCGCAACACAAAACGCAAAAATAAAATATAAATCATGACTTACTTTTGACGAGRTCTTTTGTTGGCACTCCAATATGGCACATAAACATCACAAATGGTCCTTTTGTTCAACTAATTCCGTCCATATATATCCAAATTGTCCATTTATTTGGCGCGTTTGATCCAGAAAAAAACAGCTTCCAACGTCACTACAAAATATCTCAAATTACCTCAACTTTGCCAAAACATTTCAAACAACTTTTGTCCAGGTGGGAAAGGGCAGGTTGGAGAGCGATTGAGATTGCATCATCTGTGGATCTGTTAGGGCGGTATGAGAATTGGAGTGGGTCTAGGGTTTCCGGGATGATGGTGTTGATGTGTGCATGACCAGCCTTTCAAAGCCCTTCATGGCTACCGACGTGAGTGCTACGGGGCGGTATCTGGATTGGCTCTAGCTTTTCATAAATCCAGATATCTTTCAAAAAGCATGTTGATGAGTTAAGAATAAAACTGATCAAATTGTGAATTGAATGTAATTTTTGAATTCCGTAAAGTGAGTGTGGAAGAAGTGAAAAAATTATTGTTGTCTAACAACAATGACAAGCCACCGGCGTCTGACAACTTGGATGAAAAATGAATGAGAATAATAGGGGACGATATTGCCCCTCCTATTTTCCACTATCTTCAATCTAAGCCTGCTAGAAAGTGCCGGGTGGGAAGCTAAAGTAATTCAGCTACCTAAGAATAGTTAAGCCCCTTTTACTTGCTCAAATAGCCGACCAATCAGCCTGCCATCAACCCTTGGTAAACCTTTTGACTAGATACAATGCCATTTTACTGTAAACAAATTGACAACAGACTTTCAGAACACTTATAGGGAAGAACATACAACAAGCATGGCACTTACACAAATGACTGATTGGCTGAGAGAAATTTATGATAAAAAGATGGGAGCTGTTTTGTTAGACTTCAGTGCAGCTTTTGACATTATCGATCATGGTCTGCTGATGGAAAAATGTATGTTATGGCTTTACGCCCTCTGCTATATTGTGGGTGAAGTGTTAGCTGTCTAACAGAACATAGGGGGTGTTCTTTAATGGAAGCCTCCATCATAATCCAGGTAATCCAAAAACTACAAGCAATGCAATTGGGACAATTCATTCACTAAACCATTAACCTTAACTACATCTTGTAAAATGTGGAAATTGAGCAAGTTGAGGTGACTAAACTGCTTGGAGTAACCCTGGATTGTAACCTGTCATGGTCAAAACATGATGACACAACAGTAGCTAAAATGGGGAGAAGTCTGCCCTAATATTGCGTTGATGTGCATTTTTAACACTATGAACAAGGCAGGTTCTACAGGCTCTAGTTTTGTTGCATCTGGACTACTGTTCAGTCGTGTGGTCAGGTGCCACAAAGAGACCTCGGAAAATTGCAATTGGTTCAGAATAGGGGAGTACGGCTGACCCTTAAATGTACACGGAGAGCTTACATTATGCATCCACCATAGTTTGTGGACCTGTGATGGAAAGGACAATGTGAGAAAGAATGTGAAAATTGTATTTTTATTTATTTATTTCACCTTTATTTAACCAGGTAGGCTAGTTGAGAACAAGTTCTCATTTACAACTGCGACCTGGCCAAGAATTAAGCAAAGCAGTTCGACACATAAAACAACACAGAGTTACACATGGAATAAACAAACATAGTCAATAATACAGTAGAAAAAGTATATATACAGTGTGTGCAAATGAGGTAAGACAAGGGAGGTAAGGCAATAAATAGGCCGTGGTGGTTACAATATACCAATTAAACACTGTAGTGAATGATGTGCAGAAGATGAATGTGCAAGTGGAGATACTGGGGTGCAAAAGAGCAAGATAAATAAATAAATACAGTATGGGGATGAGGTAGTTGGATGGGCTGTTTACAGACGGGCTATGTACAGGTGCAGTGATCTGTGACCTGCTCTGACAGCTGGTGCTTAAAGCTAGTGAGGGAGATATGAGTCTCCAGCTTCAGGGATTTTTGCAGTTCGTTCCAGTCATTGGCAGCAGAGAACTGGAAGGAAAGGCGGCCAGTGGGGGAGTTGACTTTGGGGGTGACTAGTGATATATACCTGCTGGAGCGCTTGCTACGGGTGTGTGCTGCTATGGTGACCAGTGAGCTGAGATAAGGCGGGGCTTTACCTAGCAGAGACTTGTAGATGACCTGGAGCCAGTGGGTTTGGCGACAAGTATGAAGCGAGGGCCAGCCAACGAGAGCGTACAGGTCGCAATGGTGCTTTGGTGACAAAACGGATGGCACTGTGATAGACTGCATCCAATTTGTTGAGTAGAGTATTGGAGGCTATTTTGTAAATCGGTAGGATGGTCAGTTTTACGAGGCTATGTTTGGCAGCATGAGTGAAGGATGCTTTGTTGGGAAATAGGAAGCCGATTCTAGATTTAATTTTGGATTGGAGACGCTTAATGTGAGTCTGGAAGGAGAGTTTACAATCTAACCAGACACCTAGGTATTTGTAGTTGTCCACATATTCTAAGTCAGAACCGTCCAGAGTAGTGATGCTGGACGTGCGGGCAGTGATCGGTTGAAGAGCATGCATTTAGTTTTACTTACATTTAAGAGCAGTTGGAGGCAACGGAAGGAGTGTTGTATGGCATTGAAACTCATCTGGAGGTTAACAGTGTCTTAAGAAGGGCCAGAAGTATACAGAATGGTATGTATCTTGCTCCTTATCAGTCTTTCGGTAATGAGCTCAATTTGGCGTCTGCTTGTTTCCCGAGGCTCCGCAATTGCATCACACCCTCCATACAGAGCCTCTGATCACATTTTCTGATCAAGCATCAACTGTTGCAGTAGTGTGACAATGACGGCAGCTGCAGCAGCTGTTATTAACTTCAAGGTCGATGTTGTTGCTAAATTGTTAGCATCACCCTTTTCAAGATTAACTTCCAAACTTCTTTTAAACTTTATTTACAAATGATCTTCATCTGGTGAGTGGCAGTGGTTTTTGTTGCAGCTTGTTTGTGGTTAGCTATCTCTTTGAAAATAATAACTGTGAAACATTGTTACATTTTAAACTTTAGATCACCAGTTATTGTGATGAACGTGATAAAATAGTTGGTTTGTGAATTTTTCGGGAAGAAAAATGGTTGTGCTTTTTTGTATTGTTATGATTTCATGAGGCCTACTAGAGTGAATGGGCTGCTTATTCTTTAACATTATTTGATGCTGTGTGTGACTGCTGTTGCCTGTCTATCAGCCTTGTCTACGTGTTTGACCAAAACATGTTCTCCTTCAATGCCATGGAGTGCACAGGTATTACGGTCGCTGTCCTTTCAGCACCACGAGCCTGTCACCTTGTGACACTGTTGTTGTCGCTATTGGTGTTTGGCTACCATAGGTTGTGTAAACAGTTTTTATGTATTTTATGCTGTGCGTCACATGTTGTGTCCGTGCCAGTTCTGTGTGGCAGCCCGAAGTGTGGCCAGGCCTGTATGATTAATTCATAATGTCATCAAAAAGCATTGCTGCTCCTTCACTAGAAGTAGAATGGTGCGAGTACAGAAGATATAGTGTCTGGCGCATTAAGTGATGCTATGTTTTCTGTTATTTCTTTATTTTTGAGTTTGATAAAACATATTGGAAAATGTTTGGTCCCTCTGAAGGCAGGCCTGGTCCTATAGCCACCGTTCGCCTTTGAACATACGTCTTACTTAGTGAAAACAAAAAGATAGAGAGAGAGAAAAAGATAGATACTATTTTCACATTCTTCTCACATTGTCCTTTCCATCACGGGTCCACAAACTATGGTGGATGCGTAACAAGCCAGTCTGCTGAGCTCAGTAGTGTGAAAAGCATGGGCACAACTTTCACTGGGGACGGCGGGGGACATGTCCACCCCACATTATGAAATGCATTTTTGTCCCCCCCCCCACTTTTATCATTGGAATGTGAAACAAACCGTGGCAACGGTGTGCTTTAGGAACATGCGGACACCTCAGTGGTCAGGTAGGCTTTTTGGAGTGAATATCTGACTGGATAAAAAAAAATATATACACTTAGGTTGGAGTCATTTAAACAAGTTTTAATGACTCCAACCTAAGTGTATGTAAACCTTAGACAACAACTGTATATATATATATATCCAAACTTTAAACTGGTACTGTGTGTATATACACTGCTCAAAAAAATAAAGGGAACACTTAAACAACACAATGTAACTCCAAGTCAATCACACTTCTGTGAAATCAAACTGTCCACTTAGGAAGCAACACTGATTGACAATAAATGTCACATGCTGTTGTGCAAATGGAATAGACTAAAGGTGGAAATTATAGGCAATTAGCAAGACACCCCCAATAAAGGAGTGGTTCTGCAGGTGGTGACCACAGACCACTTCTCAGTTCCTATGCTTCCTGGCTGATGTTTTGGTCACTTTTGAATGCTGGCGGTGCTTTCACTCTAGTGGTAGCATGAGACGGAGTCTACAACCCACACAAGTGGCTCAGGTAGTGCAGCTCATCCAGGATGGCACATCAATGCGAGCWGTGGCAAGAAGGTTTGCTGTGTCTGTCAGCGTAGTGTCCAGAGCATGGAGGCGCTACCAGGAGACAGGCCAGTACATCAGGAGACGTGGAGGAGGCCGTAGGAGGGCAACAACCCAGCAGCAGGACCATGCACATTTGTGGCCTGCTGGAGGTCATTTTGCAGGGCTCTGGCAGTGCTCCTCCTTGCACAAAGGCGGAGGTAGCGGTCCTGCTGCTGGGTTGTTGCCCTCCTACGGCCTCCTCCACATCTCCTGATGTACTGGCCTGTCTCCTGGTAGCGCCTCCATGCTCTGGACACTACGCTGACAGACACAGCAAACCTTCTTGCCACTGCTCGCATTGATGTGCCATCCTGATTCTTCAAACTGGCCACCCTTTGCGTTGATGACAGCTTTGCACACTCTTGGCATTCTCTCGACCAGCTTCACCTGGAATGCTTTTCCAACAGTCTCGAAAGAGTTCCCGCATATGCTGAGCACTTGGCTGCTTTTCCTTCACTCTGGGGTCCAACTCATCCCAAACCATTTCAATTGGGTTGAGGTTGGGTGATTGTTGAGGCCAGGTCATCTGATGCAGCACTCCATCACTCTCCTTCTTGGTCAAATAGCCCTTACACAGCTTGGAGGCGTGTTGGGTCGTTATCCTGTTGAAAAACAAATGATCGTCCCTCTAAGGCAAACCACATTAAATGGAGTAGTGCTGCAGAATGCTGTGGTAGCCATGCTGGTTAAGTTTGCCTTGAATTCTAAATAAATCACTGACAGTCACCAACAACGCACCCACCACACCATCACACATCCTCCTCTGTGCTTGGACTCATCAGAGCAAAGGACAGATTTAACCTGTCTAATGTCCATTGCTCGTGTTTCTTGGCCCAAGCAAGTCTCTTCTTCTTATTGGTGTCCTTTAGTAGTGGTTTCTTTGCAGCAATTCGACCATGAAGGTCTGATTCTCCTCTGAACAGTTGATGTTGAGATGTGTCTGTCACTTGAATTCTGTGAAACATTTATTTGCGCTGCAATTTATGAGGCTGGTAACTCTAATGAACTTATCCTCTGATGCAGAGGTAACTCTGGGTCTTCATTTCCTGTGGCAGTCCTCATGAGAGCCAGTTACATAATTGCGCTTGATGGTTTTTACGACTGCAATTGAAGAAACTTTAAAAGTTCTTGAAATTTTCCAGATTGACTGACCTTCATGTCTTAAAGTGAGGATGGACTGTCGTTTATCTTTGCTTATTTGAGCTGTTCTTGCCATAATATGGACTGATTGCCTCAAACGCATTAAGAAGGAAAAAAATTCCACAAATGTGACCTGTTTCAGGAAGCTAGGCGTACGTCGCAGGTCACTATTTCACAGGAGAGCCGTTTGAATGTAAACTTAAACGTAACACTTTTTTTGGTTACTACATGATTCCATATGTGTTATTTCATAGTTTTGATATCTTCACTATTATTCAACAATGTAGAAAATAGTAAATATTAAGAAAAACCCTGGAATGAGTAGGTGTGTCCAAATTTTTGACTGGTACCGTATGTAAATATATGTCCCCTCCACTTCTAAAACCAAAGTTGCGCCCCTGGTGAAAAGGGTAATATAGACAGTCAGAGAAAGGCTATTTAAGAGACACAGAAACTTACCTGCCCCTCCTCTCTGTATGAGTAGCGTGGCCTCGGCTCCGACAGAACACTCTTTGAGCAGCTCCACCACACGTCCATGTCCTGCCCCCACAACACCCTGCTGGTTCACCTCCAGGATTAGGTCTCCTTCACTCAGACCCACTCCGCCCTGCACACCCGGCTCCAACACCTGTACAACACAGAACATAGTCAGGTATGAGGATGGAAAAGTAGGAGTGATGACAGACAGACTGATGAAAGGACAGACAGGCGGACAGAGCGATCAATAGAATACACAAGGCTACATTTACAACATACTGAGAGTAACGAGAGTAACACCCCACAAAAGTAACACCACACGAGAGTAGCACGAGAGGAACACCCCACCTGTTTGACACACTGCCCAGTGGAGCTGTCGGCGATGGTGAATCCGAACCCCTCCGCCCCCTTCACAATGGTTACGGTCAGCAGTTCTGCCCCCTGGATCACGCCCCCGGCAATCCCTGTCGCCCCCGACGATGCCATGGAGATGTTATCGTCGTGCGGTGTCATGGCCTGTGCAGACCGGGCGGTAGTGGGAGGTAGCGAGGACCCATCAAGGTGGGGTGCCCCGGGCTGTGTTAGAGCCTGGGGAGGGAGCTGGGAGCTCAGGGAGAGGTACTCCAGGTAAGGGTCGTAGCTACTGCGCCCATTCACCACCAGGGGTCGGTGTTCCAGGCCCATGGTGGTCAGGGAGGCGCTGGTGGACGCCCCAATAGAGTCCTCGGGGTCAAATGGTAGGGGGTATCCCCGGCAGAGGACCAGGGTGACGCTCTGGCCGATGGGCACAGACTGGAAGAGTTTGACCACGTCGGCGTGCGTTGTGCCCAGGCAACAGATGTCATTGATGTAGACTATGACATCACCTGAAGGGGGAGGAAGCAGAGATCTTGTTCAGTAGTCATCAAACGGAAGAAGAGTCTGAATCAGGGAGGACGTTAAATAAGAATTTAATTTAGTAATATTTCTTTGCAAATTTTTTAAAACATTTCCTACTTTGTTCCTTAAAAAACAAGGCCGGGGAGATTGGATGGGATTGGACAGAGAGGATGTCATACAAACCCAGGGGTAAAATGTGTGTGTGTGCAGCAGGGTCAGAGTGTACAGGCACCCATCAATCACACTACAAAGGTACTGCTATTGTAACGTCTTTCATCGGTAGAAGGAGAGGAGGACCAAAGCCCAGCGTGGTGCGTATCCATAATTTATTAGAATACTTCTCAATATGAACAAAAACAATAAACAGACGAAAAACCAACGAAGCTACAGTCCCGAACTAGTGAACACAGAAAAAACCAGGAACACACGAACAGGAACAATCATCCACAAACCAACAGTGAAAACAGGCGACCTTAATATGGTTCCCAATCAGAGACAATGCAAAACACCTGCCTCTGATTGAGAACCATATCAGGCCAAATGACAAACCTCAAAATAGAACACATAACATAGACTGCCCACCCCAACTCACGCCCTGACCATACTAACTAAAGACAAAACCAAAGGAAAATAAAGGTCAGAACGTGACAGCTATGCCAACCTCGGCATGGTTAACGAACACACACACACACACTCCTTTCATTTCCATAATGTAAAAGAGATCCATGTTGAGCTTATGGCTCCTCTCCAGTCAGAATCAAATCAGAATCTGGGTGACATCACAACCATACACTGAGTGTTCTCAGAACAATCTCAATTCAGGGAATGGACTTTACATGGTGTCAAAAGTGTTCCATTGGGATGCTGGCCCATGTTGAAGCCAATGCTTCCCACAGTTGTCAAGTTGTCTGGATGTCCTTTGGATTGTGGATCATTGTTGATACCTACGGGAAACTGTGGAGCATGAATTTAACTTGGCAAGTCAGTTAAGAACAAATTATTATTTATGATGACGGCCTACCCTGGCCAAACCCAGACAACGCTGGGCAAATTGTGTGCCACCCTATGGGACTACCAATCACAGCTAGTTGTGATACAGCCTGGAATCAAACCAGGGTCTGTAGTGATGCCTCTATCACTGAGATGCAGTGCCTTAGACCGCTGTGTCACTCGGGAGCCCCCCACCAAAAAATGCAGAAAAACCCATCAGCATTGCAGTACTTGACACAAACCGGTGCGTCTGGCACATATTACCAAACCCCGTTCAAAAGCACTTGCTTATTCACCCTCTGAATGGCACACATACACAATCCATGTCTCAATCATCTTCAGCTACACTGATGGAGTGGATTAAACAACTGACATCAATAATAAGATCAGTGCTTTCCCCTGTATTCACCTTATCTGTCTATGTCATGGAAAGAGCTGGTGTTCTTAATGTTTTGTACACTTAGTGTATATGACTAATGCATAATAGGGATACATAAGCAGGGATGAATATTTTCCCAAACATCTATCAAGTTTCAATATTGGGAATAATTCATATTTAACCTGAGAGTCCCGGAAATACCGCAAAAACTGGAAGTGCCCATTTAAAGCATTTAAAACCGAAGTATGGTCACTATGCCAGGGATCCCCCAAAATAAAATGATTGCTGCGCAATCAAGTGAAACTGATATTTGGTAATGACAGAGTAGTTTTGATTGCCAGGGACATTGTTGAGAATTGTGAAACAGGCCATTTATTTCAGCGCATTTCAGCAATCTCAACACAGAACGCACTCAGGATACACAGAGCACACCATGAGTAAGCTATAGCATTGTTGAATCATACAAACTTTGTAACGGCAGTCAAACTATAGTCAAATGAGCAAAGTTGCTAAGCTTGCTATATAACATCCAATGAACGACAAAATATATCCTATTTGTCATCAAGTTGATAACTATACAGATGGCAGATCATCTCATGAATAAAAAATATATTTTAAAAATAACGGGGAGATGAAGAGAATTGTTTAAATATCAAGGTATCTTAACGTACACCAACTTTGTTTAAATGTTTTATAGCAATATTTTGACATGCATAGTTGATGTGCTTTGATAATGCAACCTACGGATTACAGAATAAAGTTAGGAATTTGCGTGTGAGACAGGATTTTTTGTTTCATTGGGATGATAGGAAAATAGCCTAGGCTCTATCAATAGATATATAATATACTTGATTCAGGCTACATTATTGCATGCTAAATGTCTCTGATCAGTGATAGATGAGCAAACAAATAAATTAGCTACCTCTTCCACTTGTCGAGCCAGCGATCAATTAACCAAATATGTGACCCACCATCTCTTTTCAGTATTAAGTTCCAAAATTTGAAATGGTGTTTTTTTACATTCGATAAAAGTACAGATTCAGAGATTCAAAATTGTAGTTGGAGGGAACATGGGGAAGTAATGCTGCTTTAAAAGTTGATACATTCATAATCCCATTTAGAACAAAAGGGCATTCAAACATTTTGCTGTGATTTTCACAATTGATTTATTACACATTTCTGGAAAACATATATTTAGAAAAGGAATACTTTCACCAAATTGCCAAAATGGATTCTCTGAACATTATCTCACTAACTTAAACCATTAGGCAAACCATTAACAGTTTTAAATGGCCCATTGTTATATAATAAAGATAAACATTCAGATTGAACAGCTACAGTGCTGCTTTTTGCTTATGCCCATTTAGCATTGTAGACATACTCATATCTCAAAGAATTCACATGGGAACACATAACAGTGGCCACGTGCGAAAGCATGAGGAAGTGCTAAAAAAAACGAAGAAAATATTTCAACAATAAAATACTTTATTAACTTATATTGCTAAAGGTAGTAGCCTTAGGAAAAACTTAACAAATGCGTAAAGTTAAAAACACTATTTAGACCTAGGCCTATTTCATAATGTCCTTTGAGTATCGTTGGTTCAGGTCATGTTATGATTTGAACAAAGTAATCTATCCTGAGTGCATACTGTATTTCTGTCCTACGATGTAATATCCATGGCCTTTTTATTTAAAAAGTCCTGATCTTCTCAAAAATATGTTTGCCGGGTTGTGTACAGTCCGGGGGATGCTTTCGCATCTCTGGGAGGAAGGACGTCAACATTGCACAGCAGCTGAAACCTGGATCCATCTGAGTGAAAGCTCCTTGGCCACAACAACACCAGGCTCCAGACAATTGAAGCTGTAAAGAAGGAAAGCAGACAATAATAGACAATACAGTAAAACCTTGCATACCAGCAATAACATTAATTGATCCCAAGTTCAAGCAAAAAGCTCAAAGTACAAAGAAAATACCTGAAGTGTTGCTTGTTCACTCTCGATTATCTCCCTGTACTGTTGGCAGGTTAATGCTGAAAGAGATTGTAGAAATAGGTTAAAACATGAAGTTATTGTCCTATAGCTTGTTATTGCCTGTTGACTGCTACAGCTGTACTAAAATGACCTGTACACACGTAACCTGTTTCCAGCCAACAATGGCAAAGCAGACACTACAAGGTAACTAGCAAGATTWAGCAAACATTTAGCTTCATAATTACCTTGTAACGGCTTTCTTCCTGGGGTGAAGGAGAGGACCAAAATGCAGCGCGGCTAGTGTTCAACATGATTTAATAAAGAAGAGACAATAACGTGAACACTATACAAAATAACAAATGTGAAAACCGAGACAGTCCTATCTGGTGCAGAACACAGACAGAAGACAACCACCCACAATCCACAACACAAAACAAGCCACCTATATATGATTCTCAATCAGGGACAACGATTGACAGCTGCCTCTGATTGAGAACCATATTAGGCTGAACACAGAAACAGACAAACTAGACACACAACATAGAATGCCCACCCAGCTCACGTCCTGACCAACACTAAAACAAGCAACACACATAAGAACTAAGGTCAGGACGTGACATACCTGCTGGCTAGATGTAAATGTTATTCATCTAGCTAGCCAGATAGTTGAAAATGACCTCGAAATCTATAACCCAATAATCCATCTGTAATAGATGGCTTGTTGCCGGACGAAGCAAGCCATAACGTTACCTGTATGCAACTGTCTAGCTAGCTAGCTATCTAGGTATATAGGTAACAATAACTAGCAATGAAAACAACCTTTTGATAGAGTTGAGACAATAATGTTTGCAGATGTAGCTATGTTGGCATTTTAACTTTGTACACTCTTACCTGTGTATGGATTATGATGATTCACGGCAGACAATCACTTTCAAAATAATTCTTCCCACTCGGCTTCAACCAGTCTAGACGGCTTTAGCTACAGAAGACAGAGCTGTGTCGATACCAGCAGCTGTATTCAGGACAACACTGGTATTCGAAAGCTGTAGCTATACTTTGCATCTTGTCCATGACGAAAGTATTGGTAAATCCAATGGATCTTTCAAATATCCGTGGACGCAGAGAGCACCGACACACACAACCACCCACCCACACCCCCACACATACAAATGGACACTTCCCTCACAGCAATGCCACAGGTCAAATAGGCCAGATAATCAAGTTGTACTAGTCGTATGTACGGTATACAAATGGCATGCATTGTCCAACGAAATGTTTACTTGCAGGTTCCTTCTAAAATGTTCTACAAACAAAATTCCACTTTGACATTATGGGGTATTGTGTGTAAACAGATCAGTCATACAAAATCTCAATTTAATCATTTTTTAATTCAGGCTGTACCACAACAAAATGTGGAAAAAGTAAAGGCGGAGTGAATACTTTCTGAAGACACTGTTGATGGATGAGTCCTGGGTAGGGCTGTTGCGGTGACCGTATTACCACCACACCAGCGGTCACGAATCATGGAAGGCAGTCAAATTCCAAGTGACCGTTTAGTCACGGTAATTAGGCTTCTCCATGCTCTAATGCATCCTGATGGTCATTAGTAGCCTACCAAACTTGCTAACTGCCTGGTACTCAGCACTCTATTGTCCCTCTAATCACTCTGACATCATTGCAAATGTAATCGAAAATCTAATCAAACACAACATGAGAGCCCATGAGCTCATGTTGCGCAACATTTCTATAGGCTATGCAATTGCAAGAGAAAACAGAGTGATGGTCTCTATTAAAAAGAGGAGGATCCCATCAACTTTCTATTGACTAGGCCTACTATATTTATTTCTTCAATTTCCTAACATTATAAATCTTCTTCAGGATTGGTGTGTCCCCTGCAGGACGGTTGTGCTAATGTAGGCTAATGCGATTAACATGAGGTTGTAAGTAACAAGAACATTTCCCAGGACATAGACATATCTGATATTGGCAGAAAGCTTAACTTCTTGACGCTAGGAGTCAGATTTTTTATATTTTTTAAATAACGTTCCCAAGGTAAACGGACTATTTCTCAGGTCCAGATCGTAGAATATGCATATAATTTACAGATTAGGATAGAAAACACAAGTTTCCAAAACTGTCAAAATATTGTCTGTGAGTATAACAAAACTGATTCTGCAGGCAAAAACCTGAGAAAATCTAACACAGAAGTGATTTTTTTTTTTTTTACATCTGTGTTTCCTGGCTCGTCTTTCTTCCATTTAAAGGGGTATCCACCAGATTCCTTTTCCAATGGCTTCCTCAGGCTGTGACCAGGCTTTAGACATAGTTTCAGGCTTTTATTTTGAAAAATGAGCGAGATCTTTCAAAACTAGTCAGGTGTCCTTTGATTAGTTCCTGCGCGCAAGAGGGGTAGCTCTCCATTTTCTTTCTCTCTTTAATTGAATAGGTTACGGTCCGGTTTAAATATTATTGATTATGTATGTTAAAAACAACCTGAGGATTGATTATAAAAAACATTTAACATGTTTCTACGAACATTACGGATACTTTTGGGAATTTTCGTCGAACGGAACGAGGCTGTAGTTTTCTGAACAACGCGCAACCCAAATGGCGTTTTTCGGGTTATAAAAGTAATATTTATCGAACAAAAAGAACATTTGTTGTGTAACTGGGAGTCTCGTGAGTGCAAACATCCGAAGATTATCAAAGGTAAGCGATTAATTTTATTGCTTTTCTGACTTTCGTGACCATGCTAATTTGGGGCTAGCTGTTCTAGCATTGATTGATACACTCACAAAAGCTTGGATTGCTTTCGCTGTAAAGTATATTTTCAAAATATGACACGATAGGTGGATTAACAACAAAGTAAGCTGTGTTTTGGTATATTTCACTTGTGATTGCATGATTCTAAATATTTTTTGTAATATTTTGCGCCCTGCAATTCAGCGGTTGTTTAGGAAAATGATCCGTAGCGCAGAGAGGTTAAAGTATTGTTTATCTAACTGCACCAATTTACAGTAGCTATTAGAGTGAAAGAATACCATACCATTGTTTGAGGAGAGTGCACAGTTTTGAACATGACAAGTTATTAATAAACAAATCAGGRACATTTGGGCAGTCTTGATACAACATTTTGAACAGAAATACAATGGTTCATTGCATCAGTCTAAAACGTTGCACATACATTGCTGCCATCTAGAGGCCAAAATCTAAATTGCACCTGGGCTGGAATAATATATTATGCCCTTTCTTTTGCATTTCAAAGATGATAATACAAAAAGCTGTTTTTTCTTTTCTTTGTATTATCTTTTACCAGATCTAATGTGTTATATTATACTACATTCCTTTCACATTTCCACAAACTTCTAAGTGTTTTCATTCAAATGGTACCAATAATTGTTTCCAAGAAAATTGTGCACTCTCCTCAAACAATATCATGGTATTCTTTCATTGTATTAGCTACTGTATTAGCTATAATTTAACCTGCTAACCGCTAGCAGAACTCCTCCCACATTCAACTGAAAAGGCAGAGCGCGAAATTCTAAAAATATTTTTGAGAAATATTTAACTTTCACACATTAATTAACCTCTTGACACTGTGATTCCAGCCAATATTTCCGATTTATTAAGTGTTTTACAGCAAACACAATACAGCATTATATTAGCTTACCACAATAGCCAGAAACACAAGCCATTTACCAGCAGCAAAAGTTAGCGATCGTAACAAACCAGCAAAAGATATATAATTTTTGACTAACCTTGATAAGCTTCATCAGATGACAGTCCTATAACATCAGGTTATACATACACTTATGTTTTGTTCGAAAATGTGCATATTTAGAGCTGAAATCAGTGGTTATACATTGTGCTAACGTAGCATCTTTTTCCCACAACGTCCGGATATTTTTCTGACACTCACATATTCTGACCAAATAACTATTCATAAACATTACAAAAAAATACATGTTGTATAGGAAATGATAGATACACTAGTTCTTAATGCAATTGCCGTGTTAGAATTCTAAAAATAACTTCATTACGACATGCGGTTTTTGTTATGGCGAGAGCGTGCCCAAAATACCAGGTCCCTTCTCGCTCGCTCCAGAAAACAGGAAATTGGGGTCACGTCATGCCAAGAGCTTTTATTTGACCTCAGATGATGTTATACACTCCATTTCTTCTCTCACTGCCTGTTGACATCTAGTGGAAGGCGTATGAAGTGCATGTATACTAATAAATATCAAGCACATTTATAGGCAGGCCCTAGAACAGAGCATCGATTTCAGATTTTCCACTTCCTGTCAGGAAGTTTGCTGCAAAATGAGTTCTGTTTTACTCACAGATATAATTCAAACGGTTTTAGAAACTAGAGTTTTCTATCCAATATTAATAATAATATGCATATTGTACGAGCAAGAATAGAGTACGAGGCCGTTTAAATTGGGCACGATTTTCCCCCAAAGTGTAAATAGCGACCTCTCCCAATATCAGATATGTCCTGGGATATTTTCTTGTTAATTACAACATCATGCTAATCGCATTAGCCTACGTTAGTTCAACCGTCCCGTGGAAGGGACATCGATCCTGAATAAGTTTTAAAAACATTTACAACAGTATAATAGCCTATCTGGCTTGCATGTATTTGTATTTATTATGGATCCCTTTTCCTGGGGTCCAGTAAAATTAAGTCAGTTTATACAATTTTAAAAACATTACAATACAATCACAGATCCCACAACACACTGTGTAACCTCAGGTGCCTACTCCACCATTACCACATATCTACAGTACAACATCCATGTGTACATGTGTGTATAGTGCATATATTATCGTGTGTGTGTATGCATGTGTCTGTGCCTATGTTTGTGTTGCTTCATTGTCCCCGCTGTTCCATAAGGTGTATTTGTATCTGTTTTTTAAATCTAAATTTACTGCTTGCATCAGTTACTTGATGTGGAATAGAGTTCCATGTAGTCATGGCTCTCTGTAGTACTGTGTGCCTCCCATAGTCTGTTCTGGACTAGGGGACAGTGAAGAGACCTCTTGTGGCATGTCTTGTGGGGTTTGCATGGGTGTCAGAGCTGTGCGCCAGAAGTTCAAACAGACAGCTATGTGCATTCATCATGTCAATACCTCACATAAATACAAGTGGTGATGAAGTCAATCTCTGCTCCATTTTGAGCCAAGAGAGATTGACATGCATAATATTAATTTTAGCTCTCTGTGTACATCCAAGGGCCAGCCATGCTGCCCTATTCTGAGCCATTTGCAATGCAATTTTCCTAAGTCCCTTTTTGTGGCACCTGATCACAAGACTGAACAATAGTCCAGGTGCGACAAAAATAGGGCCCGTAGGACAGACTTCTCCCCATCTTAGCAACTGCTGTATGAATAGGTTTTGACCATGACATTTTACAATCCAGGGTTACTCCAAGCAGTTTAGTCATCTCAACTTGCTCAATTTCCACATTATTTATTACAGGATTTCGTTGAGGTTTAGGGTTTAGTGAATGTTTTGTCCCAAATACAATGCTTTTAGTTTTAGAAATATTTAGAACTAACTTATTCCTTGCCACCCACTCTGAAAATAGCTGCAGCTCTTTGTTAAGTGTTGCAGTCATTTCAGTCGCTGGAGTAGCTGACATGTATAGTGTTGAGTCATCCGCATACATAGACACACTGGCTTTACTCAAAGTTTTGAAATTTCTGATACTACCTGGATTATGTTGGAGAGGCTTACATTAAAGAACACCCTCTGTGTTCTGGTAGACAGGTAACTCTTTATCCACAATATAGCAGGGGGTGTAAAGCCATAACATGTTTTTCCAGCAGCACACTATGGTCGATAACGTCAAAAGCCACACTAAAAGTATAAGAAAACAGCCCCCACAATAATTTTATCATCGATTTCTCTCAGCCAATCATCAGTCATTTGTGTAAGTGCTGTGCTTGTTGAATGTCCTTCCCTATAAGAAAGGTGAACGTTTGTTGTCAATTTGTTTATGTTAAAATTGCATTCTATCTGGTCCAACACCATTTTTTTCTAAAGTTTACTGAGGGTTGGTAACAGGCTGATTGGTCGGCTATTATGGTCTCCCAAGTGCCACAGTGCTAGAGACGTCACTACAGAACCAGGTTCTTTCCCGGGCTGTATCACAACCGGCCTTGATCGGGAGTCCCATAGGGCGGCGCACAATTAGCCCAGCATCTTCCGGGTTAGTGGAGGGTTTGGCAGGGTTAAATAGAGGTTAAATATATATATATATATATATATATATATATATATATATATATATATATATATATATATATATATATATATATATATATATATTTTTTTTTAGCCAGTAAAGGTGGCTTTACTATTCTTAGGTAGCGGAATGACTTGCTTCACACCAAGCCTGGGGGCACACACTTTATAGTAGGCTTAAATTGAAAATATGGCAAATAGGAGTGGCAATATTGTCCTCTGTAATTTCATCCAAGTTGTCAGACCTCGGTGGTTTGTCATTGTTGATAGACAACAAGTTTTTCACCTCCTCCACACTCACTTTACGGAATTCAAAATTACAGTGCTTGTCTTTCATAATATGGTCATATATATAATTTGATGTGTAATGTCAGCGTTTGTTGCTGGCATGTCAAGTTTTCTAATCTTGCCAATGAAAAAAATCATGAAAGTAGTTATCAGTGGGTTTTGTGATGAATGAGCTATCTGATTCAATGAATGATGGAGGTGAGTTTTTACAAATTTTGATTTAAGGTGCTCCAAAGCTTTTTACTCTCATTCTTTGTCATTTATCTTTGTTTCATACTGTAGTTTCTTAATCTTTTCATTAGGATTAGTCACATGATTTCTCAATTTTCAATATGTTTGCCAATCGATTGTGCAACCAGACTTATTTGCCATTCCTTTTGTCTCATCCCTCTCCACCATACAATTTTTTTAATTCCTCATCAAATCAGTCATTTTCCTAATGGGTGCATGCTTATTAGTAACTGGAATAAGCAATTTCATAAATGTGTCAAGTGCAGCGTATGTTTGCTCCTTATTACACACTACGGACCAACATATATTCTTTACATCAAGAACATAGGAATCACTACAAAACATATTGTATGACCTCTTATACACTATAGTAGGCCCAGCCTCTGGAATATTGGTTTACCTAGATATGGCTACTATATTGTGATCATTACATCTGATGGATCTGGTTTCTGCTTTCAAGCTAATTTCTGCAGCATTAGTAAAGATGTGATCAATACATGTTGATTTCATTCCTGTGCTGTTTGTAACTATCCTGGTTGGTTGACTGACTGGTTACAGTTTGAAGCTTTTCTTCAGTGGTCAGCTTGGTGAAAGCCAGTCAATATTTAAATCACCCAGGAGATATATCTCTCTGTTTATATCTGTTACGGATACAGGTATCCTGTGTGTGTATTTTCTTTCCTTCTGCCCCATTCACAGCTGCTGCCAATCAGTCACCAGTCAGTCACCAATCAGTCGCTAATCAGAAGACACACCTGCTCCTTTTCCCTTACCCAATCACATCCCCTTTCCCTTGGTTTAAAAGTATCCCAATCAGTTCTCTCTGGAGATCTCTCTTTWGTTTTTTGCAACTACATGGCACTTTGTCTGTTATCCTGTGAGTATTGTTTTGTTATGGTGTTTGTTTGATGGTGGGAAAAGGGGGTACCAAGACAAGTCGCCCATGGGCATACACTACCCGTAGGTAAATATTGTCTAAAGAACATTAGTTAGAACTGGGCGGACCACCCACTGTATTTTATTGGTTAGCGAGCTAGCTGTTGAAACAGGTAGACTAGCTTAGGGGTGTTTTTGGACACTTATTATTTCTTTCCTTGGGTCCAGCTCAGCCCCCCCCCKCKCCCCCCSCCCCATTACTGTGTGTTTAAACAATAAACCCTGAGTGTTTGACAGTACATTTAATTTGTCTGTGGTTTTTCTTGTCACTGTTCCTTTTCACTGTTATAATTTGCATGAGTTATGTTACGGGTCTCGTTTCCATCCCCCCTAGACTGCAGGGCCAAAGGGATTCGTAACTATCACATACACTATCAAGCTTTCACACATGTCACACAATGACTGTTCGCACTTGGTGGTTTATAGCAGCTTCCCACCAGAATGGGCTTTAGGTGAGGCAGATGAACCTGTAGCCATACTACTTCAACATTACTGAACATGAGATCCTCATCTTTACAGGAATGTTTTTCTGAAAATAAACAGCAACACCACCATTTGGCAWTTCTGTTCTCTGAAAATGTTATAACCTTGTATTGCTACCACTTGATCAACGGTATTATCGAAGTAAGTTTCAGAATATGAATGTCATCTGTTACAAGCATATTCTTGATTTCATCTTACCTTTTTTCTTAAGTTGCATATGTTAACGTGTGCTATTTTGAGCACTTTTCTTCTGGGATGCTTACTTGTTTTCATTGCTTTATTGGGAAGCTTAGCATAAGTAGATATGCTCATGTTATTTATGTTAGTGCAGGGTGAGCTGCACACAGTGGACTTCCTCCTAGGGTATACCGCCTCAGTGCTAACAGTATACATCTGGGTCATAGGCACATACAATAGCTGTAGGATCAGCAGAGGCATTCAGGGCAGCTACAGGGACATAAATTAGGTTACTTACATTGTGTCTATCWACGCCCCTGGTGTACATTTGCTGAAGCATTATGACAACTCTGCATCACAATGGTAGGGATTAGCTGAGCTGGGCTTGGGTCATTGATAAGTCATTGTCTCAATGCAGCCTTAATGCTGTGAAAGGGTCCAGGAAACCCAAATGATTTGGGTGGATCCCATCCTCCTAAAACATGTTTTGTTTCCAAAAGGTACCAAAAATGTCAACAAAAGTTACACCCATTGAGCTGCATTAATCACGTAGCCAGTTGTAAAGAGAATCCTGCTAGTGTTCAATGCCACGATTCAGAGGGGGCACTTGGCCAGATATGATGGGTATTTTGTTAGTGTCTAGAGTCAAGCAGCTCTTTAAAATCCAGTTTCAACTGTTTAGAGCTGGCCTTCAAAATGTAATTAAAACCCATATGTACTAAGATATAATTGATTTCCATGTCTTGACATAGTACATTTGGGTGCAGATTAGTAATGTAATTTACTCAAGCTCCGGGATAGGACATTGTTTTTGCACCAGGAAGGGTAATATTTCTTACTATGGAGCTGCCCAAAATCAAGCTTCACAAGATTCGGAAAACCCTTTATGGACGGGCGAGAGGCAGGATAACTTGAGCCCGTTGCTCCTGGCACAGGCATCTGACAGATGGAGAAGCCCCGCTCGATCCAGAGCAGGGACAGAAGATTGCCGATGTCAACTTCAAAATTGTAGAAGTAGGCCCTGCGGCTGCAGACACAGGAACCCCCAGTGACCTAAGGTGCATCAGGCTCCAGGACTGTGAAACTATTCGTTTGTATTCTCTATGGGTTTCTCGTTGGGAGTGTAGACTGCTTTGCGGAAGGCCGCTGTCTTCGGCTTTCATGGCTCGTGGCATGAGACCAACGTTGATTTCCTTGCTCCTCTTGCTGTGCTCCTTCGACTCCGCTATCAGATGGGGGAGCTCTGTGCAAAATCGGCCAGTCAGATAACGACAGACAAGGCAGAGATGCGTCCAGCCACCGGCGTAGAAAATGTAAACATTCTACTCTGCGTTTTCCCCAGTTTCTTATGTAGGCTGGCGACCTGCGCGATCAAGGAAGCCACCTCAAGCCTATAATCCTTGCAATGGAACTCCGGTTTGTCCTGAAACAAAGTTTAGGACAAACCGGAGTTCCATTGCAAGGATTCCTGCAGCGTTGGAGCAGTTCATTTATTTCTCCAGACAGAGGGCTCCATTGCAAAACTCATCTGGTACCAACTTTGTTAGCTTGATGGCTAGCAGCTTATTGTCTCTGTCAAGCAGGCTTCAACCTGAAAATGAACCACGGAAAAAGCGTGCCGATTCGCTATTTAAGTGCACTGATGACTTATTTTTCCCCTATCCCTGTTTCGAGACAGGTGCATGATAATGGGTTAATTCTAAATCAAAATAAATGTCACACATGATTTAGTGTTTGTAAAGACAAGATTAAAGCAATAATATTCTGATGGGTGACAATATTAGCCTGTCACTTGTGAACTATATATTATCACTTGTGAATGATGCCCAGCATAAGGCAATAAACAATTCATTTTTTTGGCGACTTTTTCGAATCATACTCACACACCTCACGTAGCCAAGCCTATAGGCCTATACAGTGCATTCGTAAAGTATTCAGATCCCTTGACCTTTTCCACATTTTGTTACATTACAGCCTTATTCTAAAATGGATTAAATTAAACATGTTTCTCATCAATCTACACACAATACCTCATGACAAAGCAAAAATTAGTTTTTTTATTTTAGCAAATGTTTAAAAAAGTACAAACAGAAATACCTTTATTTAAGTATTCAGACCCTTTGCTATGAGACTCGAAATTGAGCTCAGGTGCATCCTGTTTCCATTGATCATCCTTGAGATGTTTCTAACTTGATTAGAGTCCATCTGTTGTCAATTCAATTGATTGGACATGACTTGGAAAGGCACAAACCTGTCTATATAAGGTCCCACAGTTGACAGTGCATGTCAGAGCAAAAACTAAGCCACGAGGTCAAAGGAATTGTCCGTAGAGATCCGAGACAGGTTTGTGTCGAGGCACAGATCTGGGGAAGGGTACCAACACATTTATGTAGCATTGAAGGTCCAATGCTACTTAAATGTGGCCCCATCGTTCTTAAATGGAAGAAGTTTGGAACCACCAAGACTCTTCCTAGAGCTGGCTGCCCGGCCAAACTGAGCAATCAGGGGAGAAGGGCCTTGGTCTCACTAAAGTCTGAGATTACCCAGTTCAGAGTTTCCAGTCCACAATCAAAGCTTCGGTAGATATAATGTGATTTGATGTCATTGCCAATGACCTTGAGCCTTCTTGGATGGGCACTTCTAATGTAACTCTATGGCAGCACAGCAATGTAACTCTATGGCAATTTTCGAGCTCTCCCTGTAGATTTTGCGGTGAGGTAGTGTCCTCATGAGTAACAGAACTCTGAGCCAATCGCAGCGCAACTAGAGAACATTACCAACCCCTACGCTCCGTATTTTCTGCTGGCTGCCCCACAACCATAGAAAGCACTGAGCTAGGCTGAAACACCTACATTTTGGAGCTGCCTTACTCAAGAAAGCAAAAAAGAGACCATGCTTCTTTATTAACTCAATTATTTTTATTTTTTACATTGTTTGCAAACTTATATGACACGTATTAATGCAAAAATAACATGCAAAAAATATGTAAATAATAATTTAATAATAATAACCAGTCCTGACTGATGGGTCACCTCAGCACAGTGTGCGCATGCCCTCAAATCGTTTGGAGAAAGTATCCTTTCAATTTTTATTTAGTTTTGTTCAATTTTATTCTTCATACAATAATATAAAATAATGCCACGGAATTCTAACCGAATCTTGTGTGCTAAATTAACTAGCATAGCCCACAGCCATATGGCATAGGCAGATCAGGACCTAACATAAGGACAACTCAGAGTATTCTTCATATCATGTTTCTTTAGACCTGTCTAAAATAAATAATGGATTTATCTTGAAGGTGTAGGTTATATTACATGGATATATTAGACTTTTAACCTTTCTGGGACCGGGGGCAGTATTGAGTAGTTTGGATGAATAAGGTGCCCTATGTAAACTGCCTGTTACTCAGACCCAGAAGCTAGAATATGCATATGCATGGTAGTATTGGATAGAAAACTCTAAAGTTTCCAAAACTGTTACAATAATGGCTGAGTATAACAGAACTGATATGGCAGGTGAAAACCTGAGGAAAATCCATCCAGGAAATGCTATTAGTTTGAAATGGCTGTTTTTCCATTGAAAGCCTATCCACCATACAAAGACTTATGACCCAATTCACGATCCCTATGGCTTCCACTACATGTGACCAGTCTTTAGGCATTGTTTCAGGCTTTTACTCTGAAAAATTAGGGAGAAACACCACTTTCAATGAGAGGACAGTGGACATTTCCAGAGATGTTTCCTGCACGTGACCGGGAGCGCGCCTTTCTTGTTTTTCCTTTTCTATTAATGGAGATATTATCCGGTTGAAATATGATCGATTATTTATGACAAAAACCACCCGAGGGCTTGATTTTAAACATCGTTTGACATGTTTCGACGAACTTTTATGGTACTTTTTTGATTTTTTTTGTCTGCCTGCTGTGACCGCGCTTTGTGCCAATGGATTACTGAACAAAACGCACCAACAAAACCGAGGTTTTTGGACATAAAGAGGGACTTTATCGAACAAAACAAACATTTGTGTAACATGGAGTCTTGTGAGTGCAACCATATGAAGATCATCAAAGGTAAGTAATTAAGTTTTTCACTACTTCTGACTTTTGTTACTCCTCTACTTGGCTGGTTACTATTTGTAATGTTTTGTGCTGGGCGCTGTCCTCAGATAATCGCATYGTATGCTTTCGTCGTAAAGTATTTTTTAAATCTGACACTGTGGTTGGATTAACAAGAAACGGAACACCTATCCCTAATAGGTTTTAAAAATATAGATGTTCCAATGGTCTGCATCAGTGGCTTGTATCCTATGTTTGGAAGCCAGGAGATGCTAAATGTGTTTATGTTAATTAATGGTCAATTACTGTGAGACCGACAGTTATGTGCTTGACAATCACGGCTGACAACATTTTGTGACCGCCACAGCCCTAGTCCTGGTTGGATAAATCTTTGAAGATATTCCAATCAGTATTCTCGAAACAATCCTTCAGCATTAATCGCAGCCAGAGATGGTGTGTGTGTCTGTGTTTGTGCATGTTGGTGTGTTTTATTTTGGCAACGTCAAAGAGAGAAGGAGACAGCAATCACAAGACAGTGAAATCCGTTCAGAGAGAGAAAGTGCAAGAGGGAGTTAGAGGGGGAGAGAGACAGACAGACAGACAGACGGACATGATGTGCTCCAGCAAAATGAGCAGTTTAGACACCATCAGTGTCCAGGCATGAGGCCAGCCCTGTGAGTCAGTGGAGAAAAGTCAAAGACAGACACTGACTTAAACACAACACAACACACGCACACACTTGTGCCTGCATGCACAGGCACACACACGCACAAACACACACACACCATTACATGGTTTGCTAATTTGATCTATTTTACAAGTTGATTAGGAACACAATGTTTWAAAAAATCTACTTATAAAAAGTCCATGTAGCTTAAATATTCAAGTTAGCTGGACTTCAAATTGGGAAATTGTTGACCTGACATGGAATACTCCACTAACCCAATGATTTTTGCTCAATGTGAGTTGATTTTGAAAAACAATGTGGAGTGAATGGGGAAATATTTCAATCTGCCTTTGCAACACAAATAGCTGAGTTGATCACATGAGAGTTTAGTGTGCTGAGCTCTGCAACTTAAAATACATATATATTTTACCCAGTGTGCCTTTCAACAAGTTGTATTTTACTTTCAATTTATAGCCAATTTACTTGTCAGGGACCAGTTTAGAACCTAAGACATTTATTTAATGAATGAAATATGATGCACCCGATGTATAAAACAAAAGTGGATGGATTTGTTCTAAGATTATTTGACCTGTTTATGGGGTCTGTGGTTAGTCTGAACAGATTTGAAAGAACAATGTCTGGTCCATTAATTGGATCAGGACTGAAACTGGAAAGGAGCCACATGGGTCTAGGGGTTTGACGGTTGTGATATTTTGTCAGCCAGTGATTGTCATTCAAATAGCTGCCGGTCTCACGGTAATTGACCGTTAATTAACATATACACATTTAGCATCTCTGGCTTCCATGCATAGTCTACAAGCCACTGATGCGGATCTTTGGAACATCTACATTTTAAAAAGTCTAATTAATCAATTTAATATAGCCTACGCCATCACAATCAATTTTTATTCATTTTAGGTAGGTCTAAAGAAACATTATGATAAGATTTTTTTAATATCCTATTTCAGAAGAACAGAATAGCATATTCTGAGTCGACTTTATGTTAGGCCCTGATCTGGCTTTGCCATATGGCTGTGAGCCACACAAGTTAACCTCTTGACGTTAGGGGTCAGATTATTATTTAAAAAAATTAAATCACGTTCCCAAGGTAAACGGACTATTTCTCAGGTCCAGATCGTAGAATATGCATATAATTTACAGATTAGGATAGAAAACACAAGTTTCCAAAACTGTCCAAATATTGTCTGTGAGTATAACAAAACTGATTCTGCAGGCGAAAACCTGAGAAAATCTAACACAGAAGTGATATTTTTTTTTTTAATCTGTGTTTCCTTGCCCGTCTTTCTTCCATTTAAAGGGGTATCAACCAGATTCCTTTTCCAATGGCTTCCTCAGGCTGTGACCAGGCTTTAGACATAGTTTCAGGCTTTTATTTTGAAAAATGAGCGAGATCTTTCAAAACTAGTCAGGTGTCCTCTGATTTGTTCCTGCGCGCGAGAGGGGTAGCGCTCCATTTTCTTTTTCTCTCTTATTGAATAGGTTACGGTCCGGTTGAAATATTATCGATTATGTTTGTTAAAAACAACCTGAGGATTGATTATAAAAAACATTTGACATGTTTCTACGAACATTATGGATACTTTTTGGAATTTTCGTCGAACGGAAAGAGGTTTTGGTTTTCTGAACATAACGCGCAACCCAAATGGTGTTTTTTTTTGTTATAAAAGTAATATTTATCGAACAAAAAGAACATTTGTTGTGTAACTGGGAGTCTCGTGAGTGCAAACATCCGAAGATTATCAAAGGTAAGCGATTAATTTTATTGCTTTTCTGACTTTCGTGACCATGCTAATTTGGGGTTAGCTGTTGTAGCATTGATTGATACACTCACAAAAGCTTGGATTGCTTTCGCTGCAAAGCATATTTTCAAAATCTGACATGATAGGTGGATTAACAACAAGCTAAGCTGTGTTTTGGTATATTTCACTTGTGATTGCATGATTATAAATATTTTTAGTAATATTTTTGAATCTGATACGTTTGGGAATTTTCTGCCTTTCAGGACCGGAACGAGGCTGTAGTTTTCTGAACATAACGCGCAACCCAAATGTGATTGCATGATTATAAATATTTTTTGTAATATTTTGCACCCTGCAATTCAGCGGTTGTTTAGGAAAATGATCCCGTAAAAGGGATCCGTAGCGCAGAGAAGCTAATTTAGAGGGCAAAATTTGCTTGTAATATCCATGGCATTATTTTATAGAAGGAACAATACAATTGAACATAGCTGAATAAAATATAAAGGATCTTTTTCGAGCGAGTGCTAACATTCGGCTATTCTGTGTTGAGCGGTTTTAACAAAGAAACAGGTCCTCCTATATTCTTAATTCAGAGTTATTTATGCAACAAGTATTAGGCTATATGTTCTGATTTCTAATATTTTCTAAGGCTGAATGATGCAAAAAGATGTATGAAAGGGAGGCACTTCTGTTTCTTGAGCAAGCTGCACACACTTCATCCGTCTCTCATTCACAATTTGACAAGAACTTAATATGCTTACACAGTATTCTCAGTTTAATCTGGTCTTCACATATAGCCTACTTATATAAAATGTGTGGAAATTATTTTTGACTTAGAACACACAATATTAAGAAATCCATAACCTGCACTCGAATAGAGTGGATGGAGGTTACGTGCAGTTTCTTTTTTAGTAGTATTGCGCTTTCAAAGAATTGAGCAATAAATATAGCAGCATGAGAGTGCTGGGAACCTGCTTTTATTATGTAGTGGCCAGTCAGAGGATCAACTGCTTCTTTAAAAAAATAACCTGCTCGTGGATTGTGTGTAGCCCAATAACAAGGAATTGCCTACAGACAGGAACACACCTCAAATCTGTCAGTGAATAGCATGCAGACAAAACAGTCCTTTCGCAATACAATCGGGGAAAACACAGGTTGGAAAGCAAATGGCTCCTGCTGCTGAAAAGAGAAGAGTCTAAACCGTCTGCTGTAGGCTACTAAAATATTTGATCACGTTCCAAATATTGTTTTAACAAAGTAAAACAAGAGAAAGATAGAATTGCATGAAATGTGTTTATTAAAGGACACATTTTTCTGGGATCATAGGCTACAACCCAAAAAATCTGCTTGTCTAACTTTTGTAAGTGCCTCAACTCGACTGTTCCATGCCACTATGCGAATGCCATAACAGGCAGGCAATGCTTTATTTTAAAGGTCATTTTTTTGTCATGGGGTTCCTGTACCTCAGAGCTCCCCAGGTTAACCCCATGTCGAGCTCCCGATTTATAAATGAAGCACTAGTCTCAACAAATCCTAAATAATTTGAGAAATTAGTTTTGATTTAGAATGGGCCATTATCATGCACTTGTCAGAACAGGGGCAGGGTAAAAAAAAAAAACGTCATCCATATGCTCTTGAATACTAAACACTTATTTTATTCCGTGCATCAACCAACTATGAGTAGCTGGCTCTCACTGCGCAACAGGTGATCCTATTCCGCTCAAACTCTGAATGCCAGGGCTCTCATGAAGTGTTGATTTTTGATTGTTGTTTGCATTGATGCCAGAGTGATTAGAGGGACAATAGAATGCTGCATAACGGCCATTAGCAACTGGCTGTTTAGCAAGTTTGGTATGGCTACTAATGACCATCAGAGGCATCAAAGCAGTGTTTTGGAGAAGCCTACTTATTGTAACTCAACGGTCACATGGAATTTGACTGCGGACATGACTCCTGACTGCCGGTGTGGTGGTAAATGCGGTCACCGTAACAGCCCTACATGGGACTCTAAATACAGCATTAACATACTATTTTGAACCAAAATAAAAAATATATGACAGCCGAGTTGATGTTATATTTAAGCAATACGGCATGAGGGGGTGTGGTATATGGCCAATATACCACGGCTAAGGCCTGTTCTTAGGTACGATGCATCGCGGCCCTTAGCCATGGTATATTGACCATATACCACAAACCCCTGAGGTGCAATATTGCTATTATAAACTGGTTACTAATGTAATTAGAGCAATAAAAATAAGTGTTTTGTCATACCCATGGTATATGGTCTGATATACCATGGCAATCAGCATTCAGTGCTTGAACCACCCAGTTTATAATACAGTTTAACCAACTTCAGATCTCTTGGCGTAATGGTTAAGGTGTTGACTGTCGCTGGACTGTGATATGGATGGTATCCTTACATTGTTAAATAGTTAAGGTGATGCTATCCTTACATTGTTAAAACTTCTTAAGGCTAGGGGGCACTATTTTCACGTCCGGATGAAAAGTGTGCCCAAAGTAAACTGTCTGATATGCATATAATTGGTTGGATAGTAAACACTCTGAAGTTTCTAAAACTGTTAAAATTATGTCTGTGTATAACAGAACTTATTTGTCAGGAGAAACCCTGAGGACAAACCATCCAGGATTTTTTTGGGGGGAGGGGTCACTCTCTTTTCAATATATTTCTATGTGGATCTAGATTTCTAAGGCACTTGATTGCAGTTCCTATCGCTTCCACTAGATGTCAACAGTTTTTAGAAATTGGTTGATGTTTTTCCTTTGAGAAATGAAGAAGTAGGGCTGTTCAGAACGAAGGTCGAGTCTAGTGTACTGTTGTGGTTGGGGCACGCGACCTGAAAGCTCGCTCCACTTTGTTTTCATCCGGTATTGAACACAGTTTATCCCGTCTTAAATTTGATTGATTATTTACGTTTAAAAATACCTGAAGTTGGATTAGGAAAGTTGTTTGAAATGTTTGGATCAAGTTTACAGGTAACTATATTAGATACTTTGTAGTCATGTTGAGCGAGTTGGAACCGGTGTTTTTCTGGATCAAACGTGCCACATAAATTGACATTTTGGAGATATAACGACAGAATTTATCGAACAAAAGGACCATTTGTGATGTTTAATGGACATATTGGAGTGCCAACAGAACAAGATCTTCAAAGGTAAGTCATGAATTATATCGTTATTTCTGACTTTTGTGTCGCGCCTGGAGGGTTAAAATGTGATTTTCATGTGATTGTTTGATGGGATGCTGTCCTCAGATAAAAGCATGGTTTGATTTTGCCGTATAGTTTTTTTGAAATTTGACACTGGCTGGATTAACAAGAAGTTAATCTTTAAACCGATGTATAACACTTGCATGATTCATGAATTATTATGAGTATTTCTGTTTTTGAATTTGGCGCGCTGCTATTTCACTGGGTGTTGTCTAATCAATCCCGTTAACGGGATTGGCGCGCGAAGGGATCACTAAGTTAAGTTGAGAGGACTTCAATACAAATTTAAGTCTACTTAAAAAATCAAGGCAACGACATGCAATATAATTATTTTGTTTACTCAACTTTGACAAATGTTGACTTAGTTGAGTCAACTCAGTGTACACATTTTTGACTCAGTTGAATCAACTCAGAACTTTTCTGCCCCAAAGTTGAGGGATCTAGAAATTGTATTGCAGCTGGATGCCTTGATTTTTTTTTCAAAGTTGACACAACTTCAAATAAAAAAATGTACACTGCATCCTGGGGACGTGTGTGTGTCTGTGTGTGGTTTGTTCCTGTACAGTACCTGTGTCCATCTTCCCATCCTGTGCGGCTGGGCCCTCAGGTATGACACTCTTGACCTGCAGGAACTCATCTGGCTCGTCCCCTCCAATGATGGTGAAGCCAAATCCCATGTTGCTCTTCTGGAGAGCCGTTGACAAGAAAGAGCCCTTCAGCTGTGTGGGGTCCCTTGTGAACTGGGGCTTCTCTGGAGAGTGGGAGGGTGAGATTAGAGTAAGCTAGTTAAATGCACTAGAATAATCACACTTTTAAGAATATATTTTTTGTTAAGAACGTAGGATATAGAGGGATAAAAAAATGGAGGAGAGACAAATCAGAAATGGTCAGCCTGGACTGGGGATTACATGTGGACTAGAGTTGGCGGTGTTACGTCCATGCAGGACAACTTTATCATTATAACAGCGTTCACTATAATTAGTGTCTGTATGTAATATATGCCATTTAGGACATGATTTTATCCAGTGTGTACACATTTTATAATATTTTAATGTGATCTCTGTGGGAATTGAACCCACATCCTTAGAATTGCTAGCGTGACGCTCTTACCAACTGAGGACCATGTTATGCCTGTGTCGATTATACACTGAGTGTACAAAAAAATTAAATACCTTCCTAATATTGAGTTGCACCTGCCCCTTTTGGCATCAGAACATCCTCAATTCATCAGGGCATGGACTCTACAAGGTGTCGAAAGCGTTCCACAGGGATGCTGGTCCATGTTGACTCCAATGCTTCCCACAGTTCTGACAAGTTGGCTGGATGTCCTTTGGGTGGTGGACATTTCTTGATACATACGGGAAACTGTTGAGCGTGAAAAACCCAGCGGCATTGCAGTTCTTGACACAATTCAGTGCGTCTGGAACCTACTACCATACCCCATTCAAAGGCACTTAAATATTTTGTCTTGCCCATACACAATCCATATCTCAATTGTCCCAATGCTTAAAAATCCTTATTTAACCTCTCTCCTCCCATCTATCTACACTGATTGAAGTGGATTCATCAACTAACATCAACAAGGGATCATAGCTTTCACCTGGATTCACCTGGTCGGTTTATGTCATGGAAAGACCAAGTGTTCTTAAGGTTTTTTACACTCAGTGTAAGGAGCGATAAGAAGGGTAAGTCGTTTTTTGTATGCAGTGGTCTGGGCTGACACTGTGTGTATATATTTTCCTCTGAATACCGGGTAAGGGCAGAGTTGACAGTCCTTGGCTATATTGGTCACGTGCCACAAAGAGAGCCTTAGAAACTTTACAATTGGACCAGAACAGGGCAGCAGGGCTGGCTCCTTAAGTGTACACGGTGAGCTAACATTAATAAAATACATGTCAATCTCTCCTGGCTCAAAGTAGAGGACAGATTGACCTTCATCCCTACTTGTTTAAACGACTAGCACACAGCTCAGACACCCATGCATACCCCACAAGACATGCCACCAGAGGTCTCTTCACAGTCCCGAGTCCAGAACAGAGCACAGTACTACATAGAGCCCATGGCTACATGGAACTCTATTCCACATCAAGTAACTCATACAAGTATAGAGGTGTGGCTGTACCTCTGTAAATATTAGGTAAGGGCAGAGCTGACAGTCCCTGGCTCTGCATCTGCTGCTGCTGCTCCAGTCGTCTCTTTGCCTCCAGGACGGGGTTCTCAAACTGTGTCCTTCTGTTGATGTGGCTGCAGGGAATAGGACTATGACAGTGAAATCCAGCAGCATCAGTGGGTTTTGGGTTCTCTTCTTCACGGGATACAGATACACATTGACTAACACACAGCTAATGTGATATCGGTGAACATAGCTAAAATTGAAACCAATGCATGATTGAGGTGAAAGTGTCATGTTAGGATTTTGTACTAAGTCTGTGGATACCCAACAGTAGCTATTGTAGTACACTCTAATGGAAAATTTTAATTTCTACAGTAAATGTGTCTATTATAAACAGTAGAATACTGTGAAAGGATTACACTGCAGCATCTGTAAATGATGCTGCATTGTGGGAAAATGTGAGCGGTGAAAAAAAAGCTGTATTTTGAATGGTACTGTATGTAAACACTTTACCTAGCAACCAACCAGCTTGCAACAATCCCATTTAATTACAGTAAAACAAACAGTCTCCTTAATGTATTAATTTAGCATTATAGTAGCATTGCATTTTTTACAGTACATTTAGTACAGTCAGTTGATCTGATATTATAGTAACTTACAAGTAGCTAGTGGCAAATAAGTAACTGTGAATATTACAATAACCTACTTGCCACTAGTGGCCTCCCGAGTGGCGCAGCGGTCTAAGGCACTGCATCGCAGAGCTAGAGGCGTCACTACAGACCAGGGTTAGATCTCAGGCTGTGTCAGG
Organism: Salvelinus sp. IW2-2015; assembly: GCF_002910315.2. Taxonomy (NCBI): domain Eukaryota; kingdom Metazoa; phylum Chordata; class Actinopteri; order Salmoniformes; family Salmonidae; genus Salvelinus; species Salvelinus sp. IW2-2015. The sequence goes on from NC_036855.1 coordinate 65,561,019, forward strand.
ATGTCCTTGTCCTATCGTGCTCTAGCTACTCTATGGCGGGCTGGACGCATGCACGCTGACTTCGGTCGCCAGTTGTACAGTGTTTCCTCCGACACATTGGTGCGGCTGGCTTCCGGGTTAAGCGAGCAGTGTTACCAGAGCTGTGTTTCGGAGGACGCATGGCTCTCGACCTTCGCCTCTCCCGAGTCCGTACGGGAGTTGCAGCGATGGGACAAGGCTAACTACCAATTGGATATCACGAAATTGGGGAAAAAGGAGTAAAAATTCTATACAAAAAAAATACAAAAATAAACTTACTTGCCACTAGTACCCCCTTTACAGTGTAACTAATTAAGACATTTTCTTAGAACAACATTGTTGAATGTTCTTTAAATATTTGTTGAATATTATCATGCTAATGTTAGACCTGAACCTAATGGAAATGTTAGCTAATGTCCTGGGAATGTTCTTAGAAACCACATTTTGTTAGCAGAAACATTATTTGAATGATGGTGAAATTTTACTGTATCATTCTACAGTTAAACCACAACAGAATTTGAACTTAATGGGAATGTTAGCTAACGTCCTAGGAATGTCCTTAGAAACAGCATTTTGTTAGCAGAAAAAATTATCTGAATGTTGGTGGAATGTTAGATCAAAACCTGATTAGAAGTTAATGAGAAGGTTAGCTAATGTCCTGGAAATGTTCTTTGTTTGCGGGGAGGACTTACTCTACGTAGTAACTGCCATAGATAGGGTCATCAATCTTCTCCCAGCCATATGGCAGCTCTGGACAGAAGGAAGAAAGAAATAGTGTATTAGGAAGGAGGGAACATTTTTTTTAAAGAAAGAGCGAAGGAACGATTTGGCAGGAATATGCCCACATTCAAGGCCCCTTTTCCAGGTACTGGATTGAGCGAATAGTTAAATGAAAACAAAATGGGTAGAATGTCCATAAGGGAACAGCAGGGAGGTAAGTGAGAGGTGAATGAAACAATAATAATTAAAAAAATAATAACATATATATATATATATATAGACACTACCGTTCAAAAGTTTAGGGTCACTGAGAAATGTCCTTGTTTTGAAAGAAAAGGAAATATTTTTTTCCATTAAAATGACATCAAATTGATCTGAAATACAGTGTAGACATTGTTAATGTTGTAAATGACTATTGTAGCTGGATTAGCTAACACGTGCCATTGGAACACAGGAGTGATGGTTGCTGATAATGTGCCTCTGTACGCCTATGTAGATATTCCATAAAATAGTCATTCACAACATTAACAAGGTCTACACTGTATTTCGGATCAAATAGATGTTACTTTAAATGGACAAAAAAACATTTTTGAACGGTTGTGTGTGTATGTGTGTGTCTATATATATATATTAATTATTAGGGTGGCAGGTAGCCCAGTGATTAGAGCGTTGGGCCAGTAACCGAAAGGTTGCTGGATCGAATCCCTGCGCTGACAAGGTAAAAATCAGTCGTTCTGCCCCTGAACAAGGCAGTTAACCCACTGTTCCCTGGTAGGCCATCATTGTAAATTAGAATTTGTTCTTAACTGACTTGCCTAGTTAAATAAAGGTAAAATATATATGCAGTAGATACAGCTGCAACACTGCTAAATGTCCACTGGGGCATGGGGGCAGGATAAATGTTTGTTGTGGGAGCTAGAATATTCATAAGGGGGCGGTAGGAATTCCAGGGGGAGTAGGAAGTCCAGGGGGCAGGAGAAGCAGGTAGCTGCCTAGTGGTTGATGTTCTGGGGGTAGTTGCTATTGGCCAGTCTGACAGTTTTGCCATGATACTCCTACACTGCCTGCATCTGAGTGTCGGAAGCAGGGAGAAAAGGCAGTGGTTTGGGTGGCTGAGGTCCTTGATGATTTATTTTACCTTTATTTAACTAGGCAAGTCAGTTAAGAACAAATTCTTATTTTCAATGACTGCCTAGGAACAGTGCGTTTACTGCCTTGTTCAGGGGCAGATCGACATATTTGTACTTTGTCAGCTCAGGGATTTGATCTTGCAACCTTTCGGTTACTAGTCCAATGCTCTAACCACTAAATAGAGGATTTATTTCAGCTTTAATTTCGTAAATCACATTCCCAGTGGGTCAGACGTTTACATACACTCAGTTAGTATTTGGTAGCATTGCCTTTAAATTGTTTAACTTGGGTCAAACGTTTCGGGTAGCCTTCCACAAGCTTCCCACAATAAGTTGGGTGAATTTTGGCCCATTCCTCCTGATATAGCTGGTGGAACTGAGTCAGGTTTGTAGGCCTCCTTGCTCGCACACACTTTTTCAGTTCTGCCCACAAATTTTCTATGGGATTAAGGTCAGGGCTTTGTGATGGCCACTCCAATACCTTGACTTTGTTGTCCTTAAGCCATTTTGCCACAACTTTGGAAGTATGCTTAGTGTCATTGTCCATTTGGAAGACCCATTTGCGACCAAGCTTTAACTTCCTGACTGATATCTTGAGATGTTGCTTCAATATATCCACATAATTTTACACCCTCATGATGCCATCTATTTTGTGAAGTGCACCAGTCCCTCCTGCAGTGAAGCACCCCCACCACATGATGCTGCCGACTCCGTGCTTCACGGTTGGGATGGTGTTCTTCGGCTTGCAATCGTTCCTCTTTTTCCTCCAAACATAATGATGGTCATTATGGCCAAACAATTCTATTTTCGATTCATCAGACCAGAGGACATTTCTCCAAAAAAGTACGATCTTTGTCCCCATGTGCAGTTGTAAACCATAGTCTGGCTTTTTTTATGGCAGTTTTGGAGCAGTGGCTTCTTCCTTGCTGAGCGGCCTTTCAGGTTATGTCGATATATCAAATCAAAGTTTTTTTTGTCACGTGCACCGAATTCAACAGGTGTTGACCTTAATGCTTACTTACAGGCTCAAACCAATAGTGCAAAAAAAGGTGTTAGGTGAACAATAGGTAAGGAAAGAAATAAAAACAACAGTAAAAAGACAGGCTATATACAGTAGCGAGGCTCTAAAAGTAGCGAGGCTACATACAGACACCGGTTAGTCAGGCTGATTGAGGTAGTATGTACATATAGATATGGTTAAAGTGACTATGCATATACGATGAACAGAGAGTAGCAGTAGCGTAAAAGAGGGGTTGGCAGGGGTGGGTGGCGGGACACAATGCAGATAGCCCCCGGTTAGCCAATGTGCGGGAGCACTAGTTGGTCGGCCCAATTGATGTACAGTGGGGAGAACAAGTATTTGATACACTGCCGATTTTGAAGGTTTTCCTACTTACAAAGCATGTAGAGGTCTGTAATTTTTATCATAGGTACACTTCAACTGTGGAGACGGAATCTAAAACAAAATCCAGAAATCACATTGTATGATTTTTAAGTAATTAATTGCATTTTATTGCGTGACATAAGTATTTGATACATCAGAAAGCAGAACTTAATATTTGGTACAGAAACCTTGTTTGCAATTACAAAGATCATACGTTTCCTGTAGTTATTGACAAGTTTGCACACACTGCAGCAGGGATTTTGGCCCACTCCTCCATACATACCTTCTCCAGATCCTTTCAGGTTTCGGGCTGTCGCTGGGCAATACGACGTTCAGCTCCCTCCAAAGATTTTCATTGGGGTCAGGTCTGGAGACTGGCTAGGCCACTCCAGGACCTTGAGATGCTTCTTACGGAGCCACTCCTTAGTTTCCTGGCTGTGTGTTTCGGGTCGTTGTCATGCTGGAAGATCCAGCCACGACCCATCTTCAATGCTCTTACTGAGGAAGGAGGTTTTGGCCAAGATCTCGCGATACATGGCCCACACCATCCTCCCCTCAATACGGTGCAGTCGTCCTGTCCCCTTTGCAGAAAAGCATCCCCAAAGAATTATGTTCCACCTCCATGCTTCACGGTTGGGAGGGTGTTCTTGGGGTTGTACTCAACCTTCTTCTTCCTCCAAACACGGCGAGTGGAGTTGAGACCAAAAAAGCTCTATTTGTCTCATCAGACCACATTGACCTCCCCACCTCTCCATTCTCCTCTGGATCATCCAGATGGTCATATGGCAAACTTCAGACGGGCCTGACATGCGCTGGCTTGAGTAGGGGACCTTGCGTGCGCTGCAGGATTTCAATCCATGACAGCGTAGTGTGTTACAATGGTTTCTTTGAGACTGTGGTCCCAGCTCTCTTCATGTCATTGACCAGGTCCTGCCGTGTAGTTCGTGGCTGATCCCTCACCTTCCTTATGATCATTGATGCCCCACGAGGTGAGATCTTGCATGGAGCCCCAGACCGAGGGTGATTGACCGTCATCTTGAACATCTTCCATTTTCTAATAAATTGCGCCAAACAGTTGTTGCCTTCTCACCAAGCTGCTTGCCTATTGTCCTGTAGCCCATCCCAGCCTTGTGCAGGTCTACAATTTTATCCCTGATGTCCTTACAACAGCTCTCTGGTCGTTGGCCATTGTGGAGAGATTGGAGTCTGTTTGATTGAGTCTGTGTACAGGTGTCTTTTATACAGGTAACAAGTTCAAACAGGTGCAGTTAATACAGGTAATGAGTGGAGAAAAGGAGGGCTTCTAAAAGAAAAACTAACAGGTCTGTGAGAGCCGGAATTCTTACTGGTTGGTAGGTGATCAAATACTTATGTCACGCAATAAAATGCAAATTAATTACTTAAAAATCATACAATGTGATTTTCTGGATTTGTTTTAGATTCCGTCTCTCACAGTTGAAGTGTACCTATGATAAAAATTACAGACCTCTACATGCTTTGTAAGTAGGAAAACCTTCAAAATCGGCAGTGTATCAAATACTTGTTCTCCCCACTGTATGTACATGAATGTATAGTTAAAGTGAATATGCATATGATAAACAGAGTAGCAGCAGCGTAAAAGAGGGGTTGGGGGGGCACACAATGCAAATAGTCCAGGTAGCCATTTGATCACCTGTTCTGGAGTCTTTTGACTTGGGGGTAAAAACTGTTGAAGCCTTTTTGTACTAGACTTGGCACTCCGGTACCGCTTGCCATGCGTTAGTAGAGAGAACAGTCTATAACTGGGGTGGCTGGGGTCTTTGACAATTTTTAGGGCTTTCCTCTGACACCACCTGGTGTAGAGGTCCTGGATGGCAGGCAGCTTAGCCCCAGTGATGTACTGGGCCGTACGCACTACCCTCTGTGCCTTGCGGTCAGAGGCCGAGCAATTGCCGTACCAGGCAGGGATGCAACCAGTCAGGATGCTCTCAATGTTGCAGCTGTAGAACCATTTGAGGATCTCAAGACCCATGCCGAATCTTTTTAGTTTCCTGAGGAGGAATAGGCTTTGTTGTGCCCTCTTCACGACTGTCTTGGTGTGTTTGGACCATTCTAGTTTGTTGTTGATGTGGACACGGAGGAACTTGAAGCTCTCAACCTGCTCCACTACAGCCTCGTCGATGAGAATGGAGCGTGCTCGGTCCTCCTTTTCCTGTGGTCCACAATCATCTCCTTAGTCTTGGTTACGTTGAGGGATACTTGTTATTCTGGCACCACACGGCCAGGTCTCTGACCTCCTCCCTATAGGCTGTCTCGTCGTTGTCGGTGATCAGGCCTACCACTGTTGTGTCGTCTGCAAACTTAATGATGGTGTAGGACTCGTTTTACTGTGGATATAGATACTTTTGTACCTGTTTCCTCCAGGATCTTCACAAGGTCCTTTGCTGTTGTTCTGGGATTGATTTAAACTTTTCGCACCAAAGTACGTTCATCTCTAGGAGACAAAACGTGTCTCCTTTCTGAGCGGTATGACGGCTGTGTGGTCCCATGGTGTTTATACTTGCGTAATATTGGCTGCGTACTATTGTTTGTACATATAAACTTGGTACCTTCAGGCGTTTGGAAATTGCTCCCAAGGATAAACCAGGCTTGTGGAGGTCTACATTTTCTATTTCTGATTTTTGATTTTGCCATGATGTCAAGCAAAGAGGCACTGAGTTTGAAGGTAGGCCTTGAAATACATCCACAGGTACACCTCCAATTGACTCAAAGTATGTCAATTAGCCTATCAGAAGCTTCTAAAGCCATTACATAATTTTCTGCAATTTTCAAAGCAGTTTCACTTCTCTGGGATAGGGGGCAGCATTTTCACGTTTAGATGAAAAGCATACCCAAATTCAACTGCCAGCTACTCATCCKCAGAAAAAAATATATGCATCTTATTAGTAGATTTGGATAGAAAACCCTCTGAAGTTTCTAAAACTGTTTGAATCATGTCTGTGAGTATAACAGAACTTATTTAGCAGGCGAAACCCCGAGGACAAACCATTCAGATAAAAAAAAAAATTGAGGTCACTCTCTTTTCAATGGGTTTCATTGGGAATCCAGATTTCTAATTGACCTTCTGCAGTTCCTACCGCTTCCACTGGATGTCAACAGTCTTTAGAAATTGGTTGAGGTTTTTTCCTTTGTGTAATGAAGAAGTACGGCCATCCAGAACGAGGGTAACTTGAAGTGTACTGTTAGATAGAGGCGCGTGACCAGAAAGCTAGCTACAGTTTGTTTTATCATCCCGTCTTCAATTTTATCGATTACTTACGTTAAAAAATACCTTAAGTTGTATTACAAAAGTAGTTTGAAATGTTTTGGCAAAGTTTACAGGTCACTTTTGAGATATTCTGTAGTCATGTTGCACAAGTTGGAACCGTTTTTTTTCTGGATCAAACGCGCCAAATAAATTGACATTTTGGATATATATCCACGGAATTAATTGAACAAAAGGACCATTTGTGATGTTTTTGGGACATTTTGGAGTGCCAACAACAGAAGCTCGTCAAAGGTAAGGCATGAATTATATTTTTATTTCTGCGTTTTGTGTTGCGCCTGCAGGGTTGAAATATGCTTCTCTCTCTTTGTTTACTATGGTGCTATCCTCAGATAATAGCATCGTTTGCTTTCGCCGAAAAACCTATTTGAAATCTGACATGTTGGCTGGATTCACAAAAAGTGTAGCTTTAATTTTGTGTATTGCATGTGTGATTTCATGAAAGTTAGATTTTTATAGTAATTTATTTGAATTTGGCGCTCTGCATTTTTACTGGCTTTTGGCAGTCACTGGCTTCATCAATAAGTGCATTGATGACGTTGTCCCCACAGTGACCGTACACGTATACCCCAACCAGAAGCCATGGATTACAGGCAACATCCGCACTGAGCTACAGGGTAGAGCTGCAGCTTTCAAGGAGCAGGTCTCTAACCCGGAAGCTTATATGGAATCCCGCTATGCCCTCCGAAGAACAATCAAATGGGCATTGCCTCAATACGGGACAAAGTGGCAATAAGGGAAAAACTGTTACGGACTACAAAGGGAAGCACAGCCGCTAGCTGCCCAGTGACACAAGCCTACCAGACGAGCTAAATGACTTCGATGCGCGCTTCGAGGCAAGCAGCACTGAAGCATGCATGAGAGCACCAGCTGTTCTGTATGATTTTGTGATCACGCTCTTCATAGCTGATGTGAGTAAGACCCTTAACTTCTTCAGGGTAGGGGGCACTATTTTCACCTCCGGATGAAAAGCGTGCCCAAATTAAACTGCCTGCTACTCAGGCCCAGAAGCTAGGATATGCATATAATTGGTAGATTGGATAGACAACACTAAAGTTTCCAAACTGTTAAAATAATGTCTGTGAGTATAACATAACTGATTTGGCAGGCGAAAACCTGAGAAAAATCCATTCAGGAAGTAGGACTTTTTAATTGTTGCAGTTCTCTCTTCAATGCCATTACAGTATCCATTGACTTAGGAATCAAATTGCACTTCCTAGGGCTTCCACTAGATGTCAACAGTTTTTATAAATTGTTTTAGGCTTGTATTCTGAAAAATGAGGGAGTAAGAGCACTCTGAATGACTGGACCCTACAGTATCACAGAGCTTTTACATGCGCAATCCAGAGAGAGCGCATTTCTTGTTTACCTTTTATATTGACAAGGTTATTGTCCGGTTGAAATATTATGGATTATTTAATTTTAATTTGATCACTATTTCTGCTTTTTGTGACTCCCCTCTTTGGCTGGAAAATGGCTGTATGTTTTTCTGTGACTTGGCGCTGACCTAACATAATCAAATGGTGTGCTTTTGCTGTAAAGCTTTTTTGAAATCGGACATGATGGCTAGATTAACAAGAAGTTGAGCTTTAATTTGGTGCATTGCACTTGTGAATGTATGAAAGTTAAATATTTCGGAAAAATATTTTTGAATTTCGCGCTCTGACATTTCAGCGGATGTTAAAACTTCTTAAGTTTTAAAGTCCCCAGCCACTAGGAGTGGATGAGGATTTTCTTGTTTGCTATGGCCTTATACAGCTTTTTGATTGCAGTCTTAGTGCCATCAACAGTTTGTTTTGGTAAATAGACAGCCACAAGAAATATATATGAAAACTCTCTTGTTAAATAGTGTGGTCTACAGCTTATCATGAGATACTCTACCTCAGGCGACCAAATATTAGATTTCGTGCACCAGCTGTTATTGACAGACCGCCACCCCTTGTCTTACCGGAGGCAGCTGTTCTATTTTGCTGATGCACGGAAAAACCAGACAGCTGTATGTTATCAATGTCGTCATTCAGCCATGACTCSATGAAACACAAGATATTACAGTTTCTAATGTTAGGGCTAGGGTCCTTTTTCTCAATTTCTGGCTGACTGACGTGACCAAAGTAAACATCCTGTTGCTCAGGCCCTGAAGCCAGGATATGCATATAGTTGGTACCATTGGAAACAAGACACTTTGATGTTTGTAGAAATGTTAAAATAATGTAGGAGACTATAACACAATAGATATGGTAGGAGAAAATTCAAAGAAAAACCAACCGGAAATTTTGTTTTTTGAGAGCCCACGGTCTTCCAATCGAACGTATGGGGGGGAAAATTATCCATCTTCCAGTATGCAATACCTATGGCTTCCACTGGGTGTCATTAGTCTTCGTTCAAGGTTTCAGGCTTGTTTCTTCCAAAACAAGTAAGAAATATGAGTTTTACTACAGGGACACAGACTTGAAATCCGTGTATGAGCGCACGATGAAGAGGACACAAACCTGCTAATATCGTTTTCCTATTGAACATACTTCTTTCCGTATGAAATATGATAGTTTAATTACATTGAGGGTATCTGAGGATTAAATAGAAATGTAATTTGACTTGTTGAAACAAAGTTTAGGTGTAGATTTTAGGATTCCTATCTTGGCATGCTGAACAAGTGGATTACTCAAATCGATGGCGCCAACTAAACTGACTTTTTGGGATATAAAGAAGGATTTTATCTAACAAAACGACACTACGTGTTATAGCTGGGTCCCTTTGGATGACAAATCAGAGGTAGATTTTCAAATAGTAAGTGAATATTTAATCGCTATTTGTGAATTTATGAAACCTGTGCCGGTGGAAAAATATTTTGATGTGGGGCGCCATCCTCAAACAATTGCATGGCATGCTTTCAATGTAATGGTTACTGTAAATCGGACAGTGCTGTTAGATTAACAAGAATGTAAGCTTTAAACCAATATAAGATATATGTACATAAATGTTTAATATCCATCATTTTTATGATTATTTATTTGAATTGTGCACCCTCCAGTTTCACCGGAAGTTGTCTCGCTCGCCTTAATGTCCCATTCGTAGGATAGTCTTGATCAGAGCTCATCCAGTTTATTATCCAATGATTGCACGTTGGCTAATAGGACTGGTAGTAGAAGCGGGTTACCCACTGGCCTTCGGATTCTTACAAGACACCACGACCTACGACCCCTATATCTCCTCTTCATGTGAATGACTGGGATTTGGGTCTTGTCCGGTGTCTGAAGTAAATCCTTTGCGTCCGATTCGTTGTCTGTCAGTGCACCAGTGTTTTGTTGCTCGTCATTGTATATATATATTTTTTGTGGACCACAGGAAGAATAGCTGCTGCCTCTGCAAAAGCTAATGGGGATCCAAATAAACAAACAAATAAACACAGAATTCTCTGGCTGAATTGATTACATCGACTACATCAAACCACCTTGAATCTCTGCCATTTTCCACATTTATTAACTCCATTAGATATAGAGAGAGCTATATAGGGTACCATTTACTGCTTCCCCCTCCCCCTTCAAAGAACTACCTTAAATATCCTTATTTTCTCCCCTTGTCTGTGAGCCACCTTAAATGGCTGCCCTCCCTTCATATGGAAAGAGGAGACAGTTTCCATAGCAACCACCAGAGGAAGTCTCTTTTTTTATCTTCGGAGCTGAGGGCTCTGTTTTGTCTCTATTCCATGCCTCTCAAATAGAGAGAGCGAAAGAGAGAAAAGAGAAACTGAGAATTTTGTTAATAGCGTGTGTGTGTGTAATTGTGTTTGCAGTATGAAATGTATGGATGTGTGAGTGTGTATTAGCGATGTGTGTGTGCGTGTGGTTTAAGCTCTAATTCATATTACACTTGGATACGTGACTGAATGAGCGTAACACACATCTTCTATGACACTAAATCAATTGACGCCACACATGCATGCATGCACACACACGCATCAACTCAGCCTAAAATAGATAGTAACACATAGCACAGACAGTTTAAATGAGCGTGTGGGTCATTATGTAGATGGCTATTTGTGCACAAATGTGATGTGCTGGGTATAACTTCAGTTTGCATGTTTGAGTGTGTTTGTGTGTGTGTCTTGCATCTCGGCTATTAAAACTAATTTTGAATCCTCTGCATTAGATGACTCATTCATCTTCTCTCTCTTACACACACACACACTCCCCCTGACCATCAGAACACTGCAGGGACTCATCTGAATCATATCCGAGCTCAGGAAGGAAGCACACTCATACAAGGGGTGGATCATAGAATTGCATATATAATCAGAAATATAGTTGCAAGCAGCCATGGCAGGGTTCAAGCTATGGCCAGCCCCACAGCATGACCTCCAGGACAAATTGGACACAGCCCTAGGATGAGCTATGTCTGTACTCCTTTACACGCTGGCCAAATATCACAACCCAAAATCAAGCAGATCATGCAACATGCTTTGACGAATTTTGGAACATTTTTAAGCAAGGAGTCATGCTGAGACCATAGTCTCTTTCGCAGATGAGCCCTGCATGGACACATCAAAAAACAACAATTAAACTATACATATCTACAGTATTTACAAATCAATTACACAATGCATGACAAGCAAACACAAAAAGGAAAACACAATCATATGAAACAAATACATTATTCAGTAAACAAGCCATCTAACATAAACCTGAATTGCCTTATGGACCAACTCCCCCAACTTTAAGGAGTTTTGGAGATCATTCCCCATGAGGCGCAAAAAAACTAAAAGCAGATTTACCTAACTCTGTTGACATTGAAGGGATCTCCAGGGTTAGCCATCCCTGAGTCTAGGTCTGGTAACCTATATGTCTGAAGATCAGCAATGAAGTAAGTTATGGCGGAAGTTTATGCAAGAGGGCTTCCTGATACAAAATGCAATGAGGTGTGCTGAGCCCGTAAAAAAGCACAATGCACTATGATAAACTCCGTCCAATGGCGTTAATACAGTGGCAGCTGCATTCAGATAGACGATATCGCCATAGTCAATAACCGTAATGAATGTGGACTGAATTATTTGTTTTCTGCTATTTAATGAAAGATGGGACCAGTTCATATAGAAGAAGTCTATTTACATTTGTAATATCTTAACCAACTCATCAACATGCTTTTTGAAAAATCGCTTTTCGTCAATCCAGATATCCAGAACCCAAATATTTAAGTGGGGACACGATCCATAGTACGTGTTAATATAAAAAACAATGTTCTAAGTGAAATATTAGCTTTTGTTTGAAGCCGAAAAAGACAGGAAATTCAAAAGCTAATTTGACTTATGCACTAACAAGGCTTTTCAGCATAAGCAGCTTGATTTGTACTTTATTGATCTACTATACTTCAACAACAGATGTACTCATATTGGATCGTTTGATTAGGATTCAAACCTTCTCTCAAACAGCCTAACACATACTCTTAGAGTAGGTTTACCGCTTTAATCTACTTATTCATGTAAATGTGTTTTTTCACGTAAGACATATTCCCATTCCAGTCAATCAAACATTATGGGGAGGTTTTCCCAGACAGTCACGCCCTGGCCTTAGTATTCTTTGTTTTCTTTATGTTTTTTAGTTTGGTCAGGGTGTGACATGGGGAATGTATGTGTTTTTGTAGTGTCTAGTGTAGTTGTCTAGTTATGTCTATGGCTGCCTAGATTGGTTCTCAATTAGAGGCAGCTGTGGTTCATTGTCTCTGATTGAGAGCCATATTTAAGGCAGTCATAGGCATTGGGGTTTTGTGGGTAATTGTCTATGTCTAATGTCATTTTTGCCACTTAGTCGTTTATAGCTTCACGTTCGTCTATTTGTTGTTCCGTTTTTTCTTCTTCTAAATAAACAGAAGATGTATTTCTCACACGCTGCGCCTTGGTCTCTCTCTCCGCAAGACGATCGTGACAGAATTACCACCAGAATGGACCAAGCGGCGTGTCAGGCGGCAACAGGAACCTACACAGGATTTCTGGACATGGGAGGACGAATTGGATGGTAAGGACCTTGGGCTACCCAGGATAATGCGCCCCAAGCATGAGCTGGAGCAGGAAAGCAGAGAGGCGGGATATGAGGAGGCAGCACGGAAGCAAGGCTGGAAGCCCACGAGTACAACCAAAACATTCTTGGGGGGGCTAAAAGGGAGTGTGGTGAAGTCAGGTAGGAGACCTGCGATACTCCCTGTACTTACCGTGGAGAGCGAGAGTAGGGCAGACACCGTGTTACAAATAGAGCGCATGGTGTCTCTGTACGCGTGCATAGCCCGGTTCGGTACATTCCAGCTCCACGTATCGGCCGGGCTAGATTGAGCGTGAGCCGTGTCCAGAGCCCTGTTCCTCCTCCACACTCTCCCTGTGGTGCGTGTCTCAGTCCAGTGCCTCCAGTTCCGGACCACGCATCAAGCCTCCTGTGTGTCTCAGAGTCTGACGCACTGTTCCTTCTCCCCGACTCGCCCTGATGTGCGTGCTCTAGCCCGGTACCACCAGTTCCGGTACCACGCACCAGCTATAGTACGCTTGAGAGTCCAGTGTCGTGTTGCTGCTCCCGCACTACCTGAAGGTGCGTGCCCTTAGCCCGGTACTTCCAGTTCCGGCACCACGCACCAGGCCTATAGTGCGTCTCAGCCAGCCAGAGTCTGCCGTTGCCAGCGGCGCTGAACTGCCGCTGCCAGGGTGAACTGCCGTCTGCCCAGCGGCGCCTGAACTGCCCGTCTGCAGACGGCGCCTGAATTGCCCGTCTGCCCAACGCGTCTGAACTGTCCGTCTGCCAAGCGCCGCATGAACTGCCCGTCTGGACTGAGCCTTCAAAGCCGCCCGTCTGCCATGAGCCTGCAAAGCCGCCGTCTGCCATGAGCCTTCAGAGCCGTCGCCAGCAGACGCCGAGTTCGCAACAGAGCAGCGCCGCCAGACAGGAGCCGCCAAAGCTTCCGCCAGACAGGAGCAGCCAGAGCCTTCCGCAGACAGGACAGCCAGAGCTTCCGCAGAAGACGCAGAGGCTTCCAGACAGGAGCAGCCAGAGCCTTCCGCCGAAGGATCAGCCGAGCTTCGCAACAGACAGCCCGAGCCTTCCGCCAGACAGGATCAGCCCGAGCCTTCGCCAGAAGGATCAGCCCGAGCCTTCGCAGACGGAAGCCGAGCCGTCAGCCAGACAGGATCAGCCCGAGCCGTCAGCCACCATGACCAGCCAGAGCCGTCAGCACCATGACAGCAGAGCGTCAGCCAGCCATGACCAGCCAGAGCCGTCAGCCAGCCATGACCAGCCAGAAGCCGTCAGCCAGCCATGACCAGCCAGAGCCGTCAGCCAGCATAGACCAGCCAGAGCCGTCAGCCAGCCATGACCAGCCAGAGCCGTCAGCCAGTCCGGAGCTGCCGTCCTCAGTCCGGAGCTGCTGCCTCATTCCGGTGCTGCCCTAATCCAGTGGGGTTAATTTGGAGGGTGGCCATTTGAGGAGGCTACCAAAGCGGGTATTGACAATGGTGGAGTGGGGCACGTCCCGCACCCGAGCCGCCGCCATGATGGGACCCTCCCTTTATGTCAGTTTTGTGCGGTGAGTCCGCACCTTTGGGGGGGGGTACTGTCACGCCTGGCCTTAGTATTCTTTGTTTTCTTTATGTTTTTTAGTTTGGTCAGGGTTTGACATGGGAGATGTATGTGTTTTTGTAGTGTCTAGTGTAGTTGTCTAGTTATGTCTATGGCTGCTAGATTGGTTCTCAATTAGAGGCAGCTGTGGTTCATTGTCTCTGATTGAGAGCCATATTTAAGGCAGTCATAGGCATTGGGGTTTTGTGGGTAATTGTCTATGTCTATGTCTATGTTGCATGTTTTGCACTTAGCCGTTTATAGCTTCACGTTCGTCTATTTGTTGTTTTGTTTTGTTTTTTCTTCTTCTAAATAAAGAGAAGATGTATTTCTCACACGCTGCGCCTTGGTCCTCTCTCTCACTGCAAGACGATTGTGACAGACACAGATTAAGCCTAGTCCTGGACTAAAAAGCAAGATGAATGGAAAATCTCCAGCCAAAAATGATTTCTAGTCCAGGYCAAGYTTTAATCTGTGTCTGCTCCTTAACCCTACATTTGACCAAGCCTAATACATAAGCCTACTGAGACAAGGTAGTTTACAGTTTTAGAACATATTTTGAAGCTATACATGGTCCATGTTCCTGTTATAAACAATGGAGTAATGTTCTTATATTTATTGTGGATCCCCATTAGCTGCTGCCAAAGCAGAAGCTACTCTTCCTAGGTCCAGCAAATTTAAGGAAGTTTATACAATTTTAAAAACATTATAATACATTCACAGATTTCACAACACCCTGTGTGCCCTCAGGCCCCTACTCCACCACTAAATCCATGTGTATGTATAGTGCGTATGTTATCGTGTATGTGCCAATGTTTGTGTTGCTTCACAGTCCCCGCTGTTCCATAAGGTGTTTTTTTCTGTTTTTAAATCTAATGTTTCTGCTTGCGTCAGTTACTTGATGTGGAATAGAGTTCCATGTAGTCATGGCTCTATGTAGTACTGTGTGCCTCCCATAGTCTGCCCTGACTTGGGGACAGTGAAGAGACCTCTTGTGGCATGTCTTGTGGGGTATGCATGGGTGTCTGAGCTGTGTGCCAGTAGTTTAGACAGACAGCTCGGTGCATTCAACATGTCAATACCTCTCATAAATAAAAGAAGTGACGAAGTCAATCTCTCCTCCACATTCAGCCAGGAGAGATTGACATGCATATTATTAATATTAGCTCTCTGTGTACATCCAAGGGCCAGCCGTGCTGCCCTGTTCTGAGCCAATTGCAATTTTCCTAAGTCCTTTTTTGTGGCACCTGACCACGCGACTGAACAGTAGTCAAGGTGTGACAAAACTAGGGACTGTAGGACCTGCCTTGTTGATAGTGTTGTTAAGAAGGCAGAGCATCACCTCTTAGCTACTAATGCATCAATATGTTTTGACCATGACAGTTTACAATCTAGGGTTGTTCCAAGCAGGTTAGTCATCTCAACTAGCTTAATTTCCACATTATTTATTACAAGATTTAGTTAGGGTTTAGTAACTGTTTTGCTCCAAATACAATGATTTACGTTTTAGAAATATTTAGGGCTAACATTCCTTAAACACTCACTCTGAAACTAACTGCAGCTCTTTGTTGAGTGTTGCAGTCATTTCAGTCACTGTAGTAGCTGACATGTATAGTGTTGAGTCATCTGCATACGTAGACACTCTGGCTTTACTCAAAGTCTGTGGCATGTCGTTAGTAAAACATTTAAAAAGCAAGGGGCCTAGACATCTACCCTGGGGAATTCCTGATTCTAACTGGATTATATTTGAGAGGCTTCCATTAAAGAACACCCTCTTTGTTCTGTTAGACAACTATTAATTTGAATGCTAGAAGCTTCATCCAAAAGCTAGATTTGATTGAAATACTGGTCTCACAATCACATGCTGACATATTGATTATATCTGAATCCTGGCTCTGTGTCTCTGTTCCAGACTCAGATGTTCTGTTAGCTGGGTATAATGTCTACAGAGCAGACAGAGTGGGTAGAGGTGGAGGTACTGCCATATATGTTAAATGCAACCTAGATGTCACTGTGTCCATTTCAACTTCTGTTCCGAAACAGTATGAATGCTTAGTTCTAAATGTGGTCCTTGGACATAATGCACTATTAACGCCAGCAGGTGTTTATCGCCCACCCTCCGCTCCGGTATCTGGTCTATTCAAATTGTTTGAGTTAACTTCTTACGGCTGAGATCCCATTATGATATGACAACAGCCAGTGAAAGTACAAGTATTTCACACCATTTTAAAGATACACTTCTTGTTAATCCCACCACAGTGTCCGATTTCAAATAGGCTTTTCGGCGAAAGCACCACAAACGATTATGTTAGGTCAGAGACAAGTCACAGAAAAACACCGCCATTTTTCCAGCCAAAGAGGGGAGTCACAAAAATCTGAAATAGATATAGAATGTATGTCTAATTATGCAAACTCTGAATTATTGATTATCGGAGATCTCAATCTGGACTGGCTGATGCCAGCATCGTTTAAATTAAAATACATTTGTAATTAACTAAATCTTACTCGACTAATAACTGTACCTACCCGTCCTAATCCAAAAGACCCCAAAAATCTACATTTAATAGACCTTATCTTAACAAATACACCTCACAAATATATAGCTAGTGGGTTATTTGCTAATGACATCAGTGACCACTGCCCTATAATATCAGAGATACTAGGCTAAAAAACCTGATCCCCGTATACTTCTAAAGAGAAACTATAAACTCTTCTCAGAGCAAGCCTTTATCCATAACCTTTATTATTCAGAGCTTTTATCCGTAAACTGCATGAAGTACCCAGTTTTAGCGTTCTCTTTCTTTTCATACATTTTTACCTTTATGGCTGATTAACACGCCCCGTTAAAGCGACATAGGGTAAAAAAGTGAACTAATGAAAATCTAACTGAAAATCTTTTTTCTGCAAAATAATCACGCATGGGCGTTGGCGAGGAAAACTGGTGAAACAGCTGATTGGCTGCTTTTTAGGCAATTGAGAAATAAATGGACCGGAGGAATTAAAAAGACAACATCTAGGTATTTTCTTGATGCTATGACAGAGTCTGCTGGTGATCCCGCTAAATTCTGGACAACTATTAACTCACTTAAACAAGGAAACTCCTTGACTTCCATGCCGAAGCAAATTACATCAGAATCTGGGATCATCAGTGACTGTATTGAAATTTGTGAAGTTTTTTATAAGCATTTCATTTCTGCAGGTTATCTGTTTGGAAGAAAAAATGGCCAACATGATCCTGACCGGTCTGTTGTTTCAGTCCCTCGGCCTTCAGCTGATGTGTAAAACAGTAAGCCGTTTTCAAATTTTCAAAAAGTCACAGAAGATGCGGTCTTATCTGCACTATCTGCTATAGATTCTAAGAAATCATTAGGCGCTGACAATCTGGATCCATATTTACTCAAGTGTGCGGCACCTATTACTGCTGGTGCAGTGACGCATATCTTTAATCAAACATTTGTCGTTGGAAAGATTCCTAAATCTTGGAAAACAGCTTTTGTTTTACCACTCAAGGGAGGTGATGGTAGTGAATTTGATAATTATCAGCCCATCTATAAGCTCTCCTGTTTGGCTAAAATTCTAAAAGTTGGTTGAAAATACACTTGCATGTACACTTGCACTTGATGTTTCAGGTCTCTGCATTTAAATACTTAGGGATATGGTTGGATGATAAACTGTCTTTTAAAATGCATATTGACAAACTTTGTAAACGGCAAAAAATCAAGCCAGGCCTCCTATATAGAAACAGGACATGTTTGTCCTCTACAAATAGAAGACAAATTGTGCAAGTTACCTTTATGTCTGTTATAGATTATGGGGATATTATCTACATGCATGCTACGGCATCAACACTTAAATCGCTGGATGCTACTGATCATTGCGCACTTAGGTTTATTAKGGGTGCTAGCTACAGAGCTCACCACTGTTTTATATCAAAATGTGGGTTGGACTTCGCTGTCCATGAGACGAGAACAACATGCTCTCGTGTTTGTCTATAAAGCACTTCTGAATAAACAACCTTCTTATTTATCATCACTCATCAATATTAGAATTAGAATTCCTAAAACCAGGTCTCAAGCACGGATTACACTTGAGGCCCATGCGATTTCCACAGAGTTGGGTATGGCTGCCTTTTCAAGTTACGCTCCTTGCCTAGGGAATAGCCTGCAGACTAAACTAAAACTTTAGTCCTCCTTACCCATTTTAAATAATTTTTGGAGGATTTTTATTTTTGTTTTGCTTGTAACTGTTTCGGGTAATGCAAGTTAATGTGCTGTTAGGGGAATAACCTATGTGTAAGTGTAATAATCTACTGCTGTATTTCTTTATTTCTTAATTTTTTGTGTTATCTGTGATCGTTTTGTTTGTCTTGCGTAGTTTCGTAATCATTGTACCTAAACTGTATGTGTAAAATTGTATACGCAGGGCCCAGCTGTAAAAAAGACCTTGGTCTCAGTCTGTGTTCCTTGTTGAAATAAAGGTACAATAATAACTCTTTATCCACATTATAGCAGGGTATATAAAGCCATAACACATAGGTTTTTCCAGCAGCAGACTATGATGGATAATGTCAAATGCTGCACGGAAGTCTAACAAGACAGCCACCACAATCATTTTATAATCAATTTCTGAGCCAATCATCACTTATCTGTGTAAGTACTGTGCTTGTTGAGTGTCCTTCCCTATAAGCATGCTGAAATTCTGTTGTCAATTTGTTTAACGTGAAATATAATTTTGGTCAAACACAATTTTTTCCCGAAGTTTACTAAGGGTTGGTAACAGACTGATTGGTCGGCTATTTGAGCCAGGTAAGGGGGCTTTACTATTCCTGGGTAGCGGAATCACTTTAGCTTCCCTCCAGGCCTCCAGAGGGCACACGCACTCTAATAGGTTTAAACTGAAGATGTGGCAAAAAGGAGTGGCAATATCATCTGCTATTATCCTCAGTAGTCTTCCATCTGGCTTGTCATTGTTGATAGACTACAATACTTTTTTCACTTCTTCCACACTGACTTTACGGAATTAGAAAGTACAATTCTTGTCTTTCAGAATTTGGTCCGATATACTTGGATGTGTAGTGTCAGGGTTTGTTGCTAGCATGTCATCCCTAAGTTTGCTTATCTTGCCAATGAAAAAGTAATTAAAGTAGTTTGCAATATCAGTGGGCTTTGTGATGAATGAGCATTCTGATTCAATGAATGAAGGAGTCATGTCTTTTTCTCCCAGAATTTCCCTTTAAGGTGCCCCAAAGCTTTTTACTATCAATCTTTATATAATTTATCTTTGTTTCATAGTGTAGTTTATTTTTATTTAGTTTAGTCACATGATTTGCATTACGTTTGCAATCAGTTGGGCTGCCAGACTTAATTGCCATACCTTTTGCTTCATCCCTCTCAACCACACAATTTTTCAATTCCTCATCAATCCATGGGGATTTAACAGATTTTACAGTCATTTTCTTAATGGGTGCATGCTTATTAGTAACTGGAATACGTAGTTTCATAAATGCGTGAAGTGCAGAGTCTGTTTGCTCCTCACTACACACCACAGACCAGCAAATACATATRTTTACATCATCAACATATGAATCACTACAAAACTTCTTGAATGCACTATATTAGGCCCAGCCTATGGAACTTTGGTTTTCCTAGACATGGCTACTATATTGCGATCACTACATCCTATGGATCTGGATACTGCTTTCAAACAAATATCTGCAGCATTAGTAAAGATGTGATCAAGAAAAAGGAGATGATTGTGGACTACAGGAAAAAGAGGACCGAGCACGCCCCCATTCTCATCGACCTGGCTGCAATGGAGCAGGTTGAGAGCTGAAGTTCATTGGTGCCCACATCACCAACAAACTAACATGGTCCAAGCAAATGACAGTCGTGAAGCGGGCACGACAAAAGCTATTCCCCCTCACGAGACTGAAAAGATTTGGCATGGGTCCTCAGATCCTTAAAAAGTTATACAGCTGCACCATCGAGAGCATCCTGACTGGTTGCATCACTGCCTGGTATGGCAACTGCTCGGCCTCCGACCGCAAGGCACTACAGAGGGTAGTGCGTACAGCCCAGTACATCACTGGGGCTAAGCTGCCTGCCATCCAGGAACTCTATACCAGGCGGTGTCAGAGGAGGAATGCCCTAAAAATTGTGAAAGATCCCAGTCACCACAGTCAGACTGTTCTCTCTACTACCGCATGGCGAGCGGTACCGGAGTGCCAATTCTAGGACAAAAAGGCTTCTCAGCAGTTTTTACCATCAACCCATAAGACTCCTGAACAGGTAATCAAATGGCTACCCGGATTATTTGCATTGTGTGTCCCCCCCAAAACCTATTTTACGCTGCTGATACTGTTTATCATATATGCATATTCACTTTAACTAAACATTCATGTATATACTACCTCAATTAGCCCGACCAACCGGTGCCCCCATACATTGGCTACCCGGGCTATCTGTATTGTGTCCTGCCACCCACCACCCACCAACCCCTCTTTTACGCTATTGCTACTCTCTGTTTATTATATATGCATGGTCACTTTAACCATATCTACGTACTACCTCAATCAGCCCGATTAAACGGTGCCTGTATAAAGCCTCGCTACTGTTATAGCTTCGCTACTGTTATTTTTCACTGTCTTTTTACAGTTGTTTTTTTTGCTTTACTTACCTATTGTTCACCTAATACCCTTTTTCATTATATTGCACTGTTTGTTAGAGCCTGTAAGTAAGCATTTCACTGTAAGGTGTTGTATTCGGCGCGAGTGACAAATAAACTTTGATTTGATAGGCCTATCTTATCATATTTCTCCAATGCCAAAAATCTGTGTGTCTTGTTTGCAACAAAGCAGTCCCTGTTTGCAAATAATTAAATCTGAGATGTCATTAGGAATCTGAGCATGGTACTTTCAAAAGTTAGACCTACCGTTCCACCCCAGACAGAGCAGGCCTACCGACACAGAAAAATGTAAGCTTTAACTGCTGGCTACTCTTCTTCCTTGGCTTAACACAATGAGAGAAGGTGAAGGATTAAACTTGATTATGGGGGCTGGTATGGCAAGGCAATGTAGGCCTCCAGGCTAATTTAGCTGAATTACGTAGGGACCTGGGCAGTTTTTTCCAGGTTAAAGCAAAGGGAAAACTTGTAAGTGCTAGGTTCTCCATGCTCAAGGAGATGGATGCTCCCAGCTCCTTCTTCTTTGGTTTGGAAAGACAGAGCGTTGAAGCCAATGGTATGCATTGTTTACGGCTGTCAAATGGGCAGGTGACCTCTGTGGTGGGGGAGATGCAGGAGCCACCTGTGGAGTTTTATACTGAGTTGTATAGGGCAGAAATGTGTGATCCTATGTGTGCTCAGGTCTTGTTCGCAGAACTCCCCAAGCTCTCTCTGGCACAGAGGGATGAAATTGACATTCCTCTGTTGTCCCATGAACTGTCAGAGGCCGTAACCCAGATGTCCCCTGGTCGTGCACCGGGGATCGATGGACACCCAGTTGAGTTTTATAAAAAATTCTGGTGAATAATTGGACTGGACCTCTTTTGCGTGTTGCGTGAATGCGTCGGGTTAGGAGAGTTACCAATGAGCTGCCGTCCGGCGGTTCTGACTCTCCTGCCCAAAAAAGGGGACATGTGTGAACTTAAGAACTGGAGGCCTGTGGCATTGCTCTGTGCGGGACTACAAGATATTTGCCAAGGTCCTCTCTAACAGACTGAAGTCCCATCTGGACTCGATAGTACATAAGGACCAAACATATTGTGTACCGGGATGCTCAATCACGGACAACTTGTTCTTAATCAGGGACATGTTGGACTTGTCGAGAGGTTCTAATGTGAACTTTGGACTGGTATCTTTAGATCAAGGGAAGGATTTTGAGAGAGTGGACCATGAGTATCTGTTTAATGTGATGTCTGTGTTTGGGATTTTTTTTTTGACCTGTGTGAACCTGTTGTATGCTGGGGCGTCATGTATAGTCAAGGTGGGAGGAGTGCTCAGTAGGCTAGTCTGGGTGAGACGGAGAAGTAGACAAGGATGCCCCATATCGGGGCAGTTATATACACTAGCCATTGAGCCTTTTCTGGGCCTGCTACGCAGGAGACTGCAGGAAGTGTGCTGGACAGGCATGGGTGTGGTGACAGGCATAACAGTGTCAGCATATGCAGATTACGTTTCTGTGATGGTCAGGGATGGGCAGGATATGCAGGCACTAGAGACCAGTCTGAAGGTGTACGAGGGATATTCTTCAGATAAGGCAAACTGGGGCAAAAGCAAAGCTCTGTTATGTAGGGCATGGGGGATAGGGCTCCTCTGCTTCCAGGGGGTTTGCTGTGGGGTTATGAAGGTCTTAAAATGTTGGGTGTACCTGGACTTGTAGAGGTGGGTCAGGAAGAACTGGGAGGGGCTGTCGCAGGCAGTGGTGTCAAGACTGGCCAGGTGGAGGTGGCTCCTGTCCCAAGTGTCATATAGAGGGTGGGTGCTGATAATCAACAACCTGGTGGCATCTTCCCTGTGGCATAAACTGGCTGTCATCAACCCTTGCATTGCAGGTCTGCTCGCAGACCTGCAATGCAAGCTGGTGGACTTTTTCTGGTCGGGCCATCACTGGTTGAAAGAGCAGTGTTGTACTTGGCCATCCACGAAGGAGGACAGGGCCTGGTGGAACTGGAGAGCAGGGTAGCTGCTTTCCGACTAAAGGTGGTGCAGAGACTGCTGTTCCATACTGATGTTGGCTGGAGGGAGCCAGCATGCGCGCTGCTGAGGAGAGCTGGCGGATTAGGGTTGGACCGGCAGCTGTTCCACATGAGGCTGGAGGGGCTGAGTACAGCAGGTCTCTCTGATTTCTACTCTGCGGTGCTGAGGGCCTGGCAGCTGCTAAGGCCCACACGAGAAGGGGGTGTGGAGCCTGGGCTGTGGGTGTGGGAGAAGCCTATCTTCCACAACCCAGCCATCCCTTTGAGATCGGTTCAGTCAGCCACCCTGCAGATACAACTGATGGTAGCGGGTTTACAAAGGCTGGGTGACCAACGACTGCTGGGAGAGGAGGGGTGGAAAACCCTGGAAGTCCTGGCACAACAAACAGGAATACTGTCTCTTAGGCTGCTGGGGAGATTCCTGGAGGAGGTCCAGGAGGCACTGTCTGAGCCGGTAAGGGGGGTGTTTGAGTGGCCAAAGGGGGAGGGGCCACCAATGTTTACTACAGGTGACGTCAGCAACTGGGGACTGGCAAGGGGGTCTGTAGGACTTGTTAGATTTTAACACTCCGAAACTGGGGGAGTTTGAGGGGGTGGGAGGTAAAGCCCTCTACAACCAAGGTGAGTAACATTAGGAGTCTAACAGGTTTGAAGGTACATCAGTGGCAGGGGGAATGTGGGGAGGAGTATATGGTGGGTTTTAGATTCTACAAACCCCCAGCACCAAAGAGGTCAGGGGACCTCCAGTGGAGGGTTCTACATGGAGCCCTGGCCACTAACAGCTGGTTGGCACAGGTTGAACCGGGAGTCGGGCAGGGGTGTTCTTCTGTGTTATGAGAGAAACTGTGATTCATGTGTTTTCTGTGTGCGCCAGGTTAATGCCATTAATGTCTGTGTTGGAATGTCTGTGTGAGAGGTTGGGGGTGTTTTTTAATGTTGGGATGTTTATAATGGGGTATAGGTATTCAAATAAGGAAAAGGCCAAATGTGTTTTGTTGAATTTTCTGTTGGCTATTTGGATAACAAAGAGGAATAGGGTGGGGGGGATAACATACCTTTACTATTATCTAAAGGGATGGTCTCTGCGCGCCTTAGGGTAGAATTTGAGTTCTATAAAATGATAAAAAGTGTGGAGATGTTTCAGGAGATATGGTGTGTTGGGGGGGCTGTGAGGTTTTTTGGTTATTGTGGTGTTGTTTTGCATCGTGTGGTAGAGGGAAAGGTGAGTATGGTACATGTATGCAGTACAGGATATATTTGGGTGTTATATTTTAATGGGGGGAAGGTTTTAATGAAATGAGAATGTTTCAAAAAAGACAAAAAGTCTCTCTCTCTCTCAACCCAGCAGGAGAGCAAGAGGATGTCAGAGGGAGAGTGAAGGACATAGAGGATTCAAAGGAAAGAGAGAGAGGAAAATGATGTGGAGGGCGAGAGATAAGGGGAAGGCTGATGAACGTAAACATGTATTTGTTTCTGCCTCCCTGTTTGTAGCTGTGAGGCTCCAGGAAATCCCAGAATTATTCAGTCAGACTGGCAGCAAACAACGACAAACAACATTGGGGCTATGTACTGTACCAATACTAAAAACAGGCTTCCCTTCCTATATTATTGAACCCTTCCCTACCTATATCCTAAACCCTTCCCTATGTCCTATTCCCTTCCCTTCCGATGTCCTATTCCCCTTCTTTCCGGTCTCCTATTTCCTTCCTTCATTTCCTTTCCTACGTCCTCCCTTCCTTTCCTATATTCTATCCTCTTCCGAAGTCTTATTCTCCTCCTTTCTTAGGTCCTATTTCCTTAATTAATTTCCCTTACTACTTCCTCCCTCCCTTCCTTTCCTATGTCCTATTCCCCTTCCTTCCTATGTCCTGAAACCCACCCTTTTCGAAATCGTCCTATTCCTTTCCTATGTCCTAGAACCCCCCCCACTTAATTTCTACATCGTATACCCCTCTGTCTTATTTCCTTCCCTATCCTATGTCCTTAAACCCTCACCTTCCTTTCCAATGTACTAGTCTCTTCCCTTCCTATTCTATATCATGTTCCATTCTATTCCTTTTCCAGGCCTATGTCCTCTCCCCTTCCCTTCATAAGTCCTCTTCCCTTCCCTTGATTTCCTGTTTGCATACCCTTCCCAATTAATATCCCTTCCTTTCCTACATCCCATTCCTTTCCCACGTCCTATTCTCTTCATTTCCTTTCCTATTTATTTCCCTTCCTTTCCTATGTCATAAAACCCTACACTTACTATATCCTGTCCTATTCTCCTATTCTTAATTTCCTGTTTCCTTGCCCTTGCTGATTTAGAAGGACATATACTGACTGAAAATGTGGAGGCAATATGGCAGCAATTCCCTGCATATGATTATTAACTATCCAGTTTAATGTTTTAGGTATTCTTGAGAATTTCCCAGTCGGGAGTGAGAGAGAAAATAAAAATAGATAAAAAAATGAGGGATAAAGGAGCTATTATAATTCCTGTCACACACAGGTCCTTTACTGGACAGAGAGGGGAGGGGAGGAGAAGTCACGGTTAACCCAGAACTAAAACCTAGCGTAATTTGGTAAGATTTGCAGTCTCCACTCGTAACTCTCAGCCAACAAAGCTATAAATATTTATATTTACATAACATTAGGAACACCTGCTCTTTCCATGACATAGACTGACCAGGTGAATCCAGGTGAAAGCTATGAGCCTTGAGACAATTGAAACATGGATTGTGTGTGCGTGCCAATCAGAAGGTAAATCGACAAGACAAAATATTTAAGTGCCTTTGAACAGGGTGTGTCAAGAACTGCAACCCTTCTGGGCTTTTCATACACAACAGTTTCCCATGTAACAAGAATGGTCCACCACCCAAAGGATTTCCAGCAAACTTGACACAACAGTGCGAAGCATTGGAGTCAACATGGACCAGCATCTCTGTGGAATGCTTTCAACATCTTGTAAAGTCCATGCCCCAACAAATTGAGGCTGTACTGAGGGCAAAAGTGGATGGAACTCAATATTAGTATTTGGTATTTTATTAGGATCCCCATTAGCTTTTGCAAAAGCAGCAGCTGCTCTTCCTGTGGTCCACACAAAACATGACATACTACAGAACATTAATAAACAATAACAGCTAAAAGACAGAAATACATAAACTGGTGTTCCTAATGGTGTTCCTAATGTTTTGTACACTCAGTGTATGGCAATATATAGATACACTATATAAACAAAAGTATGTGGACACCCCTTCAAATTAGCGGATTCGGCTATTTCAGCCACACCCGTTGCTAACAGGTGTATAACATCTAGCACACAGCCATGCAATCTCCATAGGGAAATATTGGCAGTAGAATGGCCGTACTGAAGAGCTCAGTGAGTTTCAACGTGGCACTGTCATAGGATGCCACCTTTCCAACAAGTCAGTTCTTTAAATGTCTGCCCTGCAAGAGCTGCCCCGGTCAAATGTAAGTGCTGTTATTGTGAAGTGTAAATGTCTAGGTTCAGCTGCGAACTGGTAGGCCACACAAGCTCACAGAACGGGACCGCTGAGTGCTGAAGAGCGTAGTGTATAAAAATCATCTGTCCTCAGTTACAACACTCACTACCAAGTTGCAAACTGCCTCTGGAAGCAATGTCAGCACAAGAACTGTTCATCGGGAGTTTCATGAAATCGGTTTCCATGGCCGAGCAGCCTAAAAGACTAAAATCACCATGCGGAATTGCCAAGAATCGGCTGGAGTGGTGTAAAGCTTGCCGCCATTGGACTCTGGAGCAGTGGAAACGCATTCTCTAGAGTGATTAATCACGCTTCATCTGGCAGTCCAACGGACTAATCTGGGTTTGGCGGATACCAGGAGAATGCTACCTGCACGAATGCATTGTGCCAACTATAAAGTTTGGTGAAGAAGAAATAATGGTCTCAGTCAACAAGCATACACACTCACACAAYAAGTAAAATCGACAATGTGTAACATAGTTCGGACTGGGCCCCTTAGTTCCAGTGAAGAGAAATCTTAAAGCTACAGCATACATTCTAGACAATTCTGTGCTTCCAACTTCGTGGCAACAGTTTGGGGAAGACCCTTTCCTGTTTCAGCATTACAATGTCCCCGTGCACAAAGTGAGGTCCATACAGAAATGGTTTGTTGAGATCGGTGTGTAAGAACTTGACTGGCCTCCACAGAGCCCTGACCTCAACCCCATCGAACACTGTTGGGAAAAATTGGAACGGTGACTGCAAGCCAGGCCTAATCGCCCCACATCAGTAACCGACCTCACTAATACTCTTGTGGCTGAATGGAAGCAAGTCCCAGCAGCAATGTTCCAACATCTAGTGGAAAGCCTTCCCAGAAGAGTGGGGGCTGTTATAGCAGTAAAGGGGGGACCAACTCCATATTAAATGCCCATGACTTTGGAACGTTATGTTCGATGAACAGGTGTCCACATACTTTTTGAAGAGAAGAAGAGAGACACCTCATCCATAAACATAGATTTGTTCATTTACATAAAAACAAAAACACTCACCGTCCTCTTTGCACTCCTCAGGTGGCTTGGCCTTCTTTGCCAGCCGAGGATCCAGCCATGATGTGGTTTTGGTGTTGTGACTGGAGAGGGAAAGCGAGACAGAGAGCGAGAGAGACAAGGAGGAGGACAGAGAGGGGGGAGGAGGAGAAAGAGATACAGTACATAAATGGAGAGGAGAGACCGAGGCAAGGAATACAGAGAGGACAAGAAGAGAGAGAGAGAGAGAGATCAGCGCCTGTGTGGTTGAGTGGCAATACCCTTCACAAAATCACATTAGAACCCAAAGTTTGTAGGTTCAATTCCTGCGACCACCTTTTATACTTTCATTACCTATCCTGTATACCACTGTTTCTGTACTGTCTGAATATCCTACAAAAATATGAAAGGAGAGTGGAATTTCCCTCTCATTTAAAAAAAGATTTAACCCCCATCCCCTGTGAATGTGTGTTTTTTTACAATGTTTTATGTGGAGTTGAGATGGGCAGGGCAGAGGTTGTGTGTATGAGTGAAAGAGGGTAAGATATTTAAGGTGAACAAAACTGCCATAAATTCTCTAATTGTCCCTCTGCTCCTCATTAGAAAGACAGAGAGAGAGAGAAACAGTTTGTGTGTGTGTAAAATGACCTGTCAAACACCCTGGTGATGGCTGAAATGGATGAACGGAATATATTGTCTTTCTGTTGCAACTACTGTATAAGAACGCTTAAGCTTCATCAGAGATTTAACACATCTCGACAATTACAGTGCCTTCAGAAAATATTCACATTTGTGTTACAGCCTGAATTTAATCTTTATTAAATTTAGATTTTGTGTCACTAATCTACACACACTACCCCATAATGTCAAAGTGGAATTCTGGTTTTAGAAATGTTTACAAATGAATTTAAAAGGAAAAGCTTCATGTCTTGAGTCAATAAGAATTCAACCCTTTCGTTATTGCAAGCCTAAATACAGTGCCTTCGCAAAGTATTCAGACCCCTTGACTTTTCCACATTTTGTTACGTTACAGCCTTATTCTAAAATTGATTACAATGTTTTTTCCCCTGATCAATTCACACACAATATCCCATAATGACAAAGCAGTTTTTTTTGCTCATTTATAAAAAAGAATACATTGAAATCAAATCGTATTGGTCACATGCGCTGAATACAACAGGTGTAGACCTTACAGTGAAATGTTTACTTACAAGCCCCTAACCAGCAATTAAGTAAAAAAAAAAATACAAATAAGAAATAAAAGTAACAAGTAATTAAAGAGCAGCAGTAAAATAACAATAGCGAGACTATATACAGGGGTCAATGTGTGGGGGCACCGGTTAGTTGAGGTAATATGTACACGTAGGTAGAGTTATTAAAGAGACTATGCATATATGATAACAACAGAGAGTAGCATCGGTGTAAAATAGGAGGGGGGGGGGGCAATTCAAATAGTCTGGTTTGCCATTTGGTTAGATGTTCAGGAGTCTTATGGCTTGGTCGTAGAAACTGTTAAGAAGCCTTTTGGACCAAAATAGCACTTTTACATAAGTATTCAGACCCTTTACTCAGTAATTTGTTGAAGCACTTTTGGCAGGGATTATAGCATCAAGTCATCTTGGATATGACGCTACCAGCTTGCCACACCTGTATTTAGGGGGTTCTTCTCTGCAAATATTCTCAAGCTCTGTCAGGTTGGATGGAGAGCGTTGCTGCACAGATATTTTCAGTTCTCTCCAGAGATGTTCGATCGGGTTCAAGTCCTGGCTCTAGCTGGGCCACTCAAGGACATTCAGAGACTTGTCCCGAAGCCACTCCTGCGTTGTCATGGCTGTGTGCTTAGGGTCATTACCATGCTGGAAGGTGAACCTTAGCCCCAGTCTGAGGTCATGAATGCTCTGGAGCAGTTTTTCATCAAGGATCTCTGTACTTTGCACTGTTCATCTTTGCCTCGATCCTGACAAGTCTTCCAGTCCCTGCCGTTGAAAAACATCTCCACAGCAATGCTGCCAACACCATGCTTCCCCGTAGAGATGGTGACAGGTTTCCTCCTGATGTGAATCTTCACATTCAGGCCAAAGAGTTCAATCTTCGTTTCATCAGAACACAGAATCTTGTTTCTCATGGTCTGAGAGTCTTCTGGAGTTTAAAGACTCTCATGGTCTGAGAGTCTTTAAACTCCAGCAGGCTGTCATGTGTCTTTTACTGAGGTGTGGCTTCAATCTGGCAACTCTATCATAAAGGCCTGATTGGTGGAGTGCTGCAGAGATGGTTGTCCTTCTGGAATGTTCTCCCATCTCCATAGAGGAACTCCAGAGCTCTTTCAGAGTAACTGTCTGGTTCTTGTTCACCATCCTGACCAAGGTTATTCTCCCCCGATTGCTCAGTTTGGCTGGGTGGCCAGCTCTGGGAAGAGTCTAGGTGGTTCCAAACTTCTTCCATTTTTAAGAATGATGGAGGTCACTGTGTTCTTGGGGACCTTCAATGCTGCAGACCTTCCCCAGATCTGTGCCTTGACACAATCCTGCCTCGGAGCTCTACGGACAATTTCTTTGACCTCATGGCTTGGTTTTTAGTCTGACATGCACTGTCAACCATGGGACCTTATATAGACAGGTGTGTGCCTTTCCAAATCATGTCCAATCAATTGAATTTATCACAGGTGGACTCCAAGTTGTAGAAACATCTCAAGAATGATCAATGGAAACAGGATGCACCTGAGCTCAATTTCGAGTCTCATAGCAACGTGTCTGAATGCTTAAGTAGATAAGGTATTTCTGTTTTTTATTTTTAAGTCGTTTGCAAAATTTTCAAAAAATCWGTTTTTGCTTTGTCATTGTGGGGTATATTATGAGAAACATGTTTAATTTAATCAATTTTAGAATAAGGCTGTAATGTAACAAAATGTGGAAAAAGTCAAGAGGTCTGAATACTTACCGAATACACTAAGTTCAGGAGTAAAAATGTGCTTAACATGTCACATAATAAGTGGTATGGATTCACTCTGTCTGCAATAATAGTTTAACATAATTTTTTGAATTACTACCCTATCTCCAATACAATTATCTTTCAGGTCCCTCATCCGAGCTGTGAATTTCAAGAACAGATTCAACCACAAAGACCAGGGTGGTTTTCCAATGGTTCACAAAGAAGGGCACCTACCTAGATGGGGGAAAAAAGCATTCAGTACATGTAATATCCTTTTGTGCATTGTGCAGTTATTAATTACACTTTGGATG
This sequence comes from Salvelinus sp. IW2-2015, assembly GCF_002910315.2. NCBI lineage: Eukaryota > Metazoa > Chordata > Actinopteri > Salmoniformes > Salmonidae > Salvelinus > Salvelinus sp. IW2-2015. Next base: position 65,591,582 of record NC_036855.1, read on the forward strand.
GTGTATCAATACAAACTGTCTCGACAAAGATACAGGCACCCTTCCTAACTACTTTGCCGGAGAGTAAGGAAACTGCGCAGGGATTTCACCATGAGGCCAATGGTGATTTTAAAACAGTTAGAGTTTTTATGGCCATGATAAGAGAGAACTGAGGATGGATCATCAACATTGTAGTTACTCCACAATACTAACATAACCTGTCTAGGACCGAGGTTCCGCTAGCGGAACCCCTCGCCAACAGCCAATGAAAATGCAGGGCGCCAAATTCAATCAAAAGAAATCATAATTAAAATTTCTCAAACATACAAGTATTTTACACCATTTTAAAGATACAATTCTCGTTAATCCAACCACAGTGTCCGATTTCAAAAAGGCTTTTCGGCGAAAGCAGAACATATCATTATGTTAGGTCAGCAACTAGTCACAGAAAGCATACAGCGATTTTCCAACCAAAGAGAGAAGTCACAAAAAGCAGAAATAGAGATAAAATGAATCACTAACCTTTGATATTCTTCATCAGATGACACTCCCGGGACAACATGTTACACAATACATGTATGTTTGTTTCGATCAAGTTCATATTTATATCCAAAAACCTCAGTTTACATTTGGCTTTGCCTCCAAAACATCCCGGGAATTTGCACAGAGCCACATCAATTTACAGAAATACTCATAATAAACATTGATAAAAGATACAAGTGTTATTCACAGAATTAAAGATATACTTCTCCTTAATGCAACCGCTGTGTCAGATTTCAAAAAAACTTTACGGAAAAAGCACACCATGCTATAATCTGAGTACAACGCTCAGAGCCCAAATAAGCCATAACGATATCCGCCATGTTTTGGAGTCAACAGAAGTCAGAATAGCATTATAAATATTCACTTACCTTTGATGATCTTCATCAGAATGCACTCCCAGGAATCCCAGTTCCACAATAAATGTTTGATTTGTACGATAAAGTTCATCATTTATGTCCAAACACCTCCACCTCCAAACACCTCCTGTTAGGGCGTTTAGCCCAGTTTTCCACATTCATGACGCGCGAACACTAGGAGCAGACGAAAAGTTTAAAAGTTCCGTTATAGTCCGTAGAAACATGTCAAACGAATTATAGAAACAATCTTTAGGATGTTTTTAACATAAATCTTCAATAATGTTCCAACCGGAGAATTCCTTTGTCTTCAGAAATGCAATGGAACTCAAGCTAACTCTCACATGAACGCGCATGGTCAGCTCGTGGCACTCTGGGAGAGACTTTACTTGATCCCCTCTCATTCGCCCCCACTTCACAGTAGAAGCATCAAACAAGGTTCTAAAGACTGTTGACATCTAGTGGAAGCCTTAGGATGTGCAACATGACCAATATCCCACTGTATCTTCAATAGGGAATGAGTTGAAAAACGACCAACATCAGATTTCCCACATCCTGGTTGGATTTTTTCTCAGGTTTTTGCCTGCCATATGAGTTCTGTTATACCCACAGACATCATTCAAACAGTTTTAGAAACTTCAGAGTGTTTTCTATCCAAATATACTAATCATATGCATATATTAGCAACTGGGACTGAGTAGCAGGCAGTTTACTCTGGGCACGCTTTTCATCCATACGTGAAAATGCTGCCCCCTATCCCAAACAAGATAAATTACTGTGTAAAGAAGGAAGCCTGTACCGAATGAAAATATTCCAAAACATGGATTCTATTTGCAATAAGGCACTAAATTAATACTGAAAAAAATGTGGCAAAGAAATATACTTATTGTGCTGAATACAAAGCCATGCATGATGCAGCCACCACCATTCAAAAAAAACTGAAATTTCAATACCTGAATTCCCACCAAATTCCCTGAACTCCATTCATTATTTACCCAGTAAAATGTTTTATGTGCTTTAATTCAGTGAATACCTGATGTATTTGTAACATTCAAAAATCTATTGTCCAACTGTTTTATTAGAATTGCTGTTAAAAACGTTGAACTATTCTGATGACCATTGCTAGTGTGTGTGTGCATGCGTGCGTCACCGCCCCCCCACATAAACACACACTTACTCTATGAAGTAGACCTCTCCTTTCTCTGTGTAGGCCATCTCCCAGTTGTCAGGCAGGGGTCCCAGTTCCTCCTCATCCCCCTCGGGGAGTTTGGGGGGTGATTTGGGGGAGTCCCCCTCAGGGGGCTCCTCTCCCTCTGTGGGGGGRTCAGTGGCGGGAGGGGGCAGTGTCGGGGCCTCCACCACAGAAACCTCCCCCGACCCATCTGTGCTCTTGTCCTCATGCTCGCTTGTCTCTGTAGAAAACATAGCGAGAAACAAATCCAGACAGATGTTTTAAAACGCTCATACAGTATGGTCTTTTCTCATACACCTCAGTCCCCATAGTCCCTTTGGGCTGATTTTGACTTGATATCTGCTGACTTCAGAAGTCTGCATTGACATTGGTGGCATTCCTGGCTGACTGCATTGCGGACATTGCATTGCATCAACCAATGGTTGTGCGCCACGTCATCAACTGTGCAGTAGGGCATCAGATTGCCATATCATACAATGTGGTTAGTTGATGCTAAACATCTCTCCGTGTGTTGTGAGATTTGGCAGGTGTCTAATGTAGTCAGGCAGGAATGCATCGATGAACGATCTCAACTCTGAAACGGCCCCTTCGTGGTGGAAAGAGAGCTCTCTAGAGAAAACCACTTCCCTGTGGATTAATGCTGAGCAAAGAAGAACACAGCTCTAGTGGTCCAAAGACTCTTTTCACACACTTAAGTGTCCCACGGAGCAGATTAGGGATACACGAACACACAGAATACATGACCTGTCTTTAAACACACGCTATGATGTTCCTGTTAGTGTTCTCTACTAGAGCTCAATAAAGACCTTCTAAATTCATGTATTCACATTGGGTTAGAGAAAACTGTAGCAAACATTATGAATACGCTGTTCGGTATATGAGAATATTTTGAAGATAAATACACAACGTAGAGGATGAGAGGACTTAAAACTAGAGTACCAATGGTCAATAGGGAATTGTAAATAGGAGTTCGGTTTCAGTTAAACAGCTGTTTAGAATCTGTGGAATGTCACTCCTGAATTCAGAGCTACGTGTGCTACGTTCTGTACATTGAGTCTGGAGCAGGGTACTTGTTTTTTGGCCATTGGCCCAGTGGTACTGCAAGGACTTCTGATTGGTCAACCCAGGCTAGGATGGGGAGGTTATAAATGGCATCCTGTTCCTTTGTTTGGGGGAGAAAAGCTGAGGACTAGGGGAATGAACATTACCTCCCAGCATAACATCTATGATTTGTCCCCCCTGAATAAACCTATTTTTCTCCCCCTGATTTGTTTTGGGGTTTGTGTTATTGAAGAATGACATCAACTGCTAACAGGTAGGAGTGAAAACGTTGCTTTAAAGACCGGGTGTATGGGGCATAGGGTGAATTTTCCCATATACGCTGATCTAGGGTCCGTTTTGCATTTACCCCACTAATGGGTGAGGGGAAGCTGAGCCTAAATCTGTAAAGGAAACTACAGGATGGGCTGTCAGTGTCTCGATAGTTTGTCCTTGCCTTCAACTGAAAATACGTCTGTGTATGCGCATCCCTGTATGTGTCGTTCCTCCAGTGTTGTTTCTCTTGCTACACTGGGTCCACACTCACAGCCAATCAATAGTAGCTCCCAATAGATATCTGTCCCATAGGTCTCTTATCTTCTTACCTCCCTCTCCTGTTTCTGTGTGTGTGTTTGTGTCACAGGGTGTGTTTTGGACATTTGTGTTCCAACAACAATGCACACGCACACACCCAAGAGGGTAATACGGCTGTCCCCATAGGAGATCCCTTTTGGGTTCCATGTGGAACCCTCTGTAGAAAGGGTTTTACATGAAACCCAAAATGGTTCTTCAAAGGGTTCTCTTATTAGGACAGCCAAATAATTATTTTCTAAGAGTGCAGGGGACTGTCACAACCACATTTGCTTTGATTTAGATCTGTCCTTAGTCTCATTCTGGCTCTGGTCCTATTTCTCCCTCTCCATCCCTCTGTGTCACTCTCTTTTCTCTTCTCTCCATTGCCGTCCTATGGGACTCCCAATCACAGCCGGTTGTGATACAGCCTGGATGTGTGGACCCTCTACTGGTCTCTGTCCTGGTTTCTATTAATACCTACACAGCTCTCTTCATCCATCTATCCCTCTCCCTTTCTCTCCCCCTGTCCCTGTCTCTTTATCCATCTCTCCATCTGCCTCCCTCTCTATCTCCATCTCTCTCCTTCCCTATCTCCCTCCTCGGTTGCTCCCCTTCTTTCAGCCCCTCCTCCACCTCTCTCTCTGACTCATTCAGTATTTGACCCCTGAAGTCTTCATCTGTCTCTCTATATCTCTCTCATTTTCTGACACCCCTTTTTATTCTTATCGTCTCCTGGCCGCGGGAAGATGATTTGGGGTGGGGTTGCTGACGAGTATTTATTTATTTATTTATTTTGTATATATACGTATATATATACAGTAATTATTTTTATTGCAATTTATCAGGGGTGCTGCAGCTATGCCCTCTTCCTATTTCTCTCTCTTCCATCTCTCTCTCCTGAGGGACATAGGCCCTGTGTTGGCTCGGCTGTGACTCTGCGTTTGTGTGCGCGTGTGCATGTYTGTGTATGTACATGCGCTTGTACACACACAGGCATGTGTGTGTTTGCATACATGTGAGAGAGTGTGTGTGTATTAAGGTTTCATATTTTCCTGGTATTTTACAAATGTTCCATCCTGAGAATAAATCACTTTTCTCCTGGGTAACCCGGTATTTCTGGAAGTGTTGTTCAAAAGCATATAAAACCAATGGACAGAATCATGAAGGAAGAGCAGGAAGGAAGAGCTCAAGATGAAATTGTACTGCAGCATGTGGTGGAACAGTCTGGCAGATATGGTAGATATTGTGTGTAGCACAGTGCTGTTTGCAATGGCATGGTAGGAGAACCCGTTGCTCGCAGTAATTTATGCTAATTTCATCCAGTTATGCGTCGGCTTGAGGTAAGACTGCACCGTTCTAGGACGCGTTGCTGCCAACTCTCACCCTCCTTCTGCCTCGGTGGCATTTGTTTTAGTGAAGCTCTGCTACACAGCCCCCCAAAAATGTAAAAATAAAAGTAGGTTGGCCTACCCTACCAACCTGTAGCTCAAAAATTGAAGCCAAGTTTGTTGCCGTAGGCCAACTGCATTTAAATTTGTATTTATTCATAGTAAACTAAGCAAGTCAGTTAAGAACAAATTCTTATTCACAATGACGGCCTACCCCGGTCAAACCCTAACCCAGATGATGCTGGGCCAATTGCACACCGCCCTATGCAACTCCTAATCACGGCCGGTTGTGATACAGCCTTGAATTATTTTTTTTTATTTTTTTAAATCTTTATTTTAACAGGGAAAACAGACTGAGACCTGGATCTCTTTTACGGCTGTGCCCTGTGTAAACATGTTGACATGTACAGTTTTAGACATACAGACAAGAACATTTCAAAACATACACAATTCAACAGAAACAATCACAGACAACATCATATTGATCCTCCATAAGCATTTTAAAATGGTCAAGGGACACCAGAGTGTCTAACTTAAGTTGGATCTGCAGTTTGTTCCATGAATAAGGTGCAAAGGAACTGAAGGCAGTCCTACCCAACTCTGTGGAGACCGCAGGAGTCTCTAATGTAATCCACATCTGTGATCTGGTTTTAAAATTAGTACATCTTGTGGAAATTAATGATGATATATAAGGAGGTAGTTTTAAAAGAAGTGCTTTATAAATAAACAAGAGAGCATGTTGCTCTCGCCTCACAGATAGAGAGACCCAACCCACATGTTGATATAGGATACAGTGATGAGTTCTGTAACTATCACCCGTGATAAACCTGAGTGCACAATGGTAAATAGCATCCAGTGGTTTTAATGTGTTTGRCGATGCATGCATATAGATAATATCACCATAATCTAAAATGGACATAAAAGTAGCCTGCACAATTTTTTTCCTATTTACAGAGGACAGACAAGCCCTGTTTCTGTAAAGGAATCCTATCTTGAATTTGAGCTTTTTTCCCAATTCAGTAACATGTTTTTTAAAAGAAAGCCTATCATCTAACCATACCCCTAAGTATTTATATGCAGAGACCATATTGATTTGAGTACCATCCAAGCTAGTGATTACAAACGTGTTTCTAACTGAGAGTTTAGACCTAGAAAAAAACATGACATTTGTTTTCTTAGCGTTTAAAACAAGTTTAAGCTGTAAAAGAGACCCCTGTAGTATCCTAAAATCAGACTCCAACTGCATTAAAGCTTGGTCCGCTGTTGGAGCAATAGAGTACATCACTATGTCATCTGCATATAAATGGAATTTACAATATCTGACATCATCACCAATGTTGTTTATATAAAGTGAGAACAATAGTGGGCCAATTATTGAACCCTGAGGGACCCCTTTAAGTAACTGTAAGGGGTCAGACTTGACCCCATCGACCATGACGGCTTGAGTTCTATCTTTAAGATAGTCATAAAACCATCGGCAGGCATCAGTGCCCAGTCCTATAGATGACAGCTTACTCAAAAGGATAGCATGGTCTACAGTGTCAAAAGCTTTTGACAAATCTACAAACAACGCAGCACAGTGCTTTCTATCGTCTAAGGCATTTGCGATATAATTTACAAACAAGCATAGTGGCCGATGTGGTACTGTGTTTAGATCTAAAACCAGATTGATTGGTACTAAGAATACGTTAGCAGAAAGAAAAGATTGTAACTGTTTGTTGACTATAGATTCTAGAATCTTTACCAGACAAGGGAGCCTAGAGATGGGGCATAGTTATCCAAATCACTACCGTCACCTCCTTATGTAATGGCAGAACAAAAGCTGCTTTCCACACCTTAGGGATATTTCCTGTGCTTAATGTTAGATTAAAAATGTTTGGTACTGAACCAGCAAAAATAGGTGCAGCACACTTAAGTAAGTACGGGTCTAAATTGTCAGCGCCTATAAGATTTCTTAGTATCAATGGCACACAGGGCAATTAGAACCTCGCTTCAGTTATTTTCTGGAAACTAAAAACAGGGTTACCATTTTTCAGAGTAACGGTTGAAAAGCAAGACGAAAAATCAACTAACTGGCCAGTACCACAAAGTCCACTTTTCCTTTCAAATAAAAAACCAGCAGAGATTAAATGCTTATTAAAAGCATCACAAATATCATTTTTTTCAGTTAGAATACAGAAGTCTGAGGTAATTTGCTTAGGAAGAGAAACAGCAGAATTCCCCCGTTTCAGTGAATTAACGGTTTTCCAGAATTTTGCAGGATCTCCTGCAGAATCTGTCATAGCATTAAGGAAGTAATTTGATTTTGCCTTTTGACAGCTGCATACATTTTATTCTCAACTGCCAAAAACAGCCAATCAGCTGGAGTACCTGTTTTCCTCGCCAAGGCCCAGGCCCGATTCTTTGCAGGAAAAGACCTGACAATTCAGGAGAGAACCAAGAACTGGTTCGGTTTCTTACTCTGTGATTCTTAAGCGGGCATGTTTATCAGACATAGAGGTAACAATAGAAGAGAAAAAAGCAAGGGCTAAAACCGGGTCCAGAAAGCAGCAAGTGGATAAAAGCTCAGAGTGATATAAGTCAAGGATAAAAGCTTGCTGTGAGAAATGTTTATAATTTCTCTTAGAGATATACAGGGATCAGAATGTTTCAGCCTGGTATCTCTAATACAAGCAATAGGGCAGTGGTCACTGATATCATTTGCAAAAACCCCACTGGCTGTGTATTTATGGGGGGTATTTGTTAGAATAATGTCTAGAGAGTGGATTTTACTGGGTTCTTAAAGTTGGGACGGGTTGGTTTAGTTATCAGCTGAGTTAAATTTAGCTCAGTACAAATGCCTTTTAATTTATCGGATACTGGTGAGAGCCAATCCAGGTTAAAATCTCCCAAAATCAGTAATTCAGAGTTGCATAATTAGACAGTATATCAGATAATTTGCATAGAGTACAAGGAGGAGCTGAGGGGGGCGATATACCCCTGCTAGAGTTAAATGAGCATTATTACCAAGTACCACGTTTAAAACTGACATCATATTGCTTTGAGACAGAGGTTGATATGGACACAGAAACATAAGCAGCATTTAACATAAATCGCAATACCACCACCTCTACCAACTCTATCAGTTCTATAAATATGTATCCAATCAACTGAACATCTGAATCTGGCACAGAATCACACAGCCACGATTCAGATACAATCAGAACGTCAACATTTGATTGTGAGACCAAAATTTCAATAAAGTCCATCTTTTGGATCAGGCTTCTAGCATTCAAATGAATTATTCCAATACCATTGCTACGGGAATTCATATCAGATGGAGTATCCAAGGTAGCACCTGAAGCTGCACTGGATGAGCAATAAACCATTTTCGAGCTATTGACAGAGCTCAATTTTATGGGGACAAGATTACTACTAACAATACCTCTCTGCATGTGAGTAGTATTCGCAATACGGTGATTGGACAATAATCTAGGAATTGCAGAAAGGTTGTTAACTGTAGTTTGTTCCATATTGCAATGAGGAACTAATAATGAAACTGGGAGAGGAGCATTGAACATAGTCTGATAGGGGAGCGTACAATCCCAAAAGTCAACCCCGAGAATACACAACGTCAGGTATCAAAGGCTCTACATGAGGCAAGAGTAAGAGACATGTTGGTGGAGAGGATGCTGGAGCCATACCTGTTAAGATGTAAATTGTCCGAAGAAATAGACCTGGTCGGTCTGTAAAAGCTGCAAGTTATCCACAAAAGGAATTCCATCGTGCAGCAGTATCCCTTAACCAGGTGTGTAATTGGCGAATACGACTAAAAACCATATCCGTGTAGCGTGGGGATGGAAATGGACCGGAAACAACACACTGCTTCCCAGATCCAGCAGCGTATTTATCAATGTTTAAAATCGTCTCTCAATTTCTCTGACTGCTGGAGTTAATGTCATTTGACCCAACATGGACAATGACAGTTGAAGCGGCGGAGTGCTTGCTAATAAGTAGCGGTAGCATGGAATCTAGGTCAGAGATCCTAGCGCCAGGGTAGCAGAAGGTCTCAGCTTTCCGGATTGAAACGTGTTCGGACCATGGATGAACCACCACGAGAACGGAAGGACTACAGATGGGTTTATTGGGTAAATGACAGGGCCTCTCCCGGGTGATCTGCCTCCTAGCAGGTTGAGGGGGGCTAGCAGCTGAGACTGACGACCTAGTGGCAGGCAAGGAGCGCAGATGAGTGTGCTTGGGCACTTCCACCTGAGAGTGAGATGGCAGCAGTAGAGATGAAGCGGAGGACCCTGTACAGTATGATTGGAATGCACTTCCAGGTCTTCCAGGACCTTGAATCTCCTCCCCAATTGTAGCACCTCCGAAACATTTGATGGATCCGTTTCCTGGAGTGCTTTCCTCCCCGGACAGCAATCCAGGCATCCTGAGGCGGAGTAGAAGGGGTGGAACAGACCAGGCCCTTCGGTTTAGCTCCTAGTCTGGGCCATGGCTCATTTAAGGGAACCGAATGGAGTTTCTCAGTTACAGGCTTCCCCAGAAGTGGAGGTGCCGAGCCAGGGGCAGGTGACGTCGTCGATTTTGGAGGTGGTTTGTATAACCATGGAGTCCAGGAGTTCTTCGTCCTCCTTGATCTGGCGCAAGACAGATACTCTCCCCTCCAGCTCAGCGACTCTCTGGCTCAGGTACTGGCAGGTGGTACATCCAGGGGTGAGCGAAGCCATGAGAGACAGGTGGGTTTGGGCCCGGAGGCTAGCAGTTAGCAGTTTGTTTTTAGCCTAAAGCCAGCTTTTTGCCGAACTTTTCCAGAGAGAAAAAACACTTTCCATCCACCGTGGAGCGAGATTCCGGGACAAGAGAYAGTGGTCCTAGCTGGTAAAAGTTAACCGCGATGTGGAATCCATGCAAAAACACGTTCGGTATTTATGATTAACAAAGATTGGTTATGTTTTAGTTAAAAATAACAAACCGAGTTTTTCCAGCATACAGCGTTCAGAAGCGCACTCTGATGACGAAATCCTAATAAAACCAGGGTCCGTAGTGACACCTCTAGCACTGAGATGACAGCTGCACCACCCGGGAGTATTTCAAGGTTGCGTGTACAGTTTCAGAATAAACAATATGCATAAACAATATATAGTAAATACGATCGACTATTACAACAGCGCACACACTCACAGACACACACTACGCGTTAATGATTGATAATGCTGATAGCTGTCACGCCCTGATCTGTTTCACCTACCCTTGTGCTTGTCTCCACCCCCTCCAGGTGTCGCTCATCATCTCTCCTAGCTCCTATTTTTCCTAGTTCTCCTGGTTTTGACCCTTGCCTTGTCCTGACACCGAACCCGCCTGCCTGACCCTACTTCCTGCCCTGACCTCGAGCCTGCCTAACGCCTTGTACTGTTTGGACTCGGACCTGGTTACTGAACCCCTGCCTGTCCTGACCTCGAGACTGTCTAACGCCCTGTACTGTTTGGACCCTGACCTGGTTTATGAACTCTCGTCTGTACCTTACCTGCCTTTTGCCTACCCCTTGTGTTATAATAAATATTGGAGCTCAACCATCTGCCTCCTGTGTCTGCATATGGGTCTCGCCTTATGCCCTTATAATAGCAGAGCAGACAAGACCGTGAGAGGCCAGATTTAGCTACTGCATATAACATTTAATGTCATGCTGTTCATATCAATCATTTTTTATAATATAGCGGTTTCTCGCAGTTATTTATCCCGGTAAACGGGAGTGTGTTTGGGAGGGAAATCTCGGTAACCTGGTTACCGCTATTAATCCCTGTTTATGTATTTCGTGAAATTAAGAATAGGACTAGGGTCAAGGGGTGTTTTTTGGACAGAACCCAGTTATACAATTTGAAAGGGCTAGAGACATTATTCCATACAGACAGTGATCCCAGAGAGTGTTCCTGCGCAGGGCCACACACAACTTGACCCCGCTCCCTTCCCCCATACACACACCAACACTGCACGCCCGCTCACCTGGTGTGATGGCCACCCCGTTCCCATTGACCACGGGGGGGCTGCTTTCCTCTTCTTCCTCGGGCGGCTCCAGGCTGGCTTGTTGCTGCATGTTTCTGACCGACTGGTTCCTCTTCCTCTTGCCCTGGATGCTGGGCCGGGCTCCGGGAAGCAGCACCTCACTCACATTCAGTGGAGGGGCCGCCGGACTGGGCTCGGCTGGGGGCTTGGGAGTACCGTATAAGTTCTCTGGAGAAGGGAAAACGAATGCACAACTGAGTGAAGTGCAGGCCAGCGGCACAAAGGTTGCCACAAACTGCATTGCTCCGCTGATCCAATACATTATTTATCAACAATCATTTCTACAGCAAGTTACCTTCCTCAAGGCACAGTAGAGAGAACGATTTCCCATGCCAATAAAGCCCCATTTAAATAATTTAATTGAGAGAGAGACACATACATACACAAACATTCTCACACACAAACAAACAAAAAAGAGAGAGAAACAAACACATATTCTTAGACAAGCACGTATGCACTCACACATTCCTGCAACAGTGGAACATAATCAGATACCACACAAAGAATGTGTTTGCATGTACACTACACACATGCAACCAAACACGCTCACTCACACTCATCAAATGCTGTGGTTATAAGATAAATCTTCACACATCCCTTCATATACGTATACAGTTGAAGTCGAAAGTTTACATACACCTTAGCCAAATACATTTAAATTCCTGACATTTAATCCTTGTAGAAATGCCCTGTCTTTGGTCAGCTAGGATCACCACTTTATTTTAAGAATATGAAATGTCATAATAGTAGAGAGAATGATTTATTTCAGCTTTTATTTCTTAAATCACATTCCCAGCGGGTCAGAAGTTTACATACACTCAATTAGTATTTGGTAGCATTGCCTTTAAATTGTTTAACTTGGGACAAACGTTTCGGTAGCCTTCCTCAAGCTTCCCACAATAAGTTGGGGGAATTTTGGCCCATTCCTCCTGACAGAGCTGGTGTAACTGAATCACGTTTGTAGGCCTCCTTGCTCGCACACACATTTTCAGATCTGACCACAAATGTTATATACGATTGAGGTCTTTGTGATGACCACTCCAATACTTTGACTTTGTTGTCCTTAAGCCATTTTGCCACAACTTTGGAAGTATGCTTGGAGTCATTGTCCGTTTGGAAGACCCATTTGCGACCAAGCTTTAACTTCCTGACTGATGTCTTGAGATGTTGCTTCAATATATCCACATAATTTTACACCCTCATGATGCCATCTATTTTGTGAAGTGCACCAGTCCCTCCTGCAGCGAAGCACCCCCACAACATGATGCTGCCACCCCCATGCCTCATGGTTGGGTGGTGTTTTTGGCATGCAAGACTCCCCCTTTTTCCTCCAAACATAATGATAGTAATTATGGCCAAACAGTTCTATTTTTGTTTCATCAGACCAGAGGACATTTCTCCAAAAAGTACGATCTTTGTCCCCATATGCAGTTGCAAACTGTAGTCTGGCTTTTTTATTGGCGGTTTTGGAGCAGTGGCTTCTTCCTTGCTGAGCGGCCTTTCAGGTTATATCCATATAGGACTCATTTTACTGTGGATATAGATACGTTTGTACCTGTTTCATCTAGCATCTTCACAAGGTCCTTTGCTGTTGTTCTGGGATTGATTTGCACTTTTTGCACCAAGTGCGTTCATCTCTAGGAGACAGAACACGTCTCCARCCTGAGCGGTATGACAGCTGCGTGGTCCCATGGTGTTTATACTTGTGTACTATTGTTTGTACAGATGAACATGGTACCTTCAAGTGTTTGGAAATTGCTCCCAAGGATGAACCAGACTTGTAGAGGTCTACAATTTGTTTTGTCTGAGGTCTTGGCTGATTTCTTTTGATTTTCCATGATGTCAAGCAAAAAGGCACTGAGTTTGAAGGTAGGCCTTGAAATACATCCACAGGTACACCTCCAAATGACTCAAATTATTTATATCAGAAGCTTCTAAAGCCATGACATCATTTTCTGGAATCTTCCAAGCTGTTTAAAGGCACAGTCAACTTTGTATGTAACTTCTGACCCACTGGCATTGTGATACAGTGAATTATAAGTGAAATAATCTCTCTGTAAACAATTGTTGGAAAAATTCATTGTGTCATGCAGAAAGTAGATGTCCTAACTGACTTGCTAAAACTATAGTTTGTTAATAAGAAATTTGTGGAGTGGTTGAAAAACTAGTTTTAATGATTCCAACCTAAGTGTATGTAAACTTCCGACTTRYACTGAACCTATCCCTAATGTTTACAGATCTGAGGGATCTGGATAGGTTTAAGCAGTGTAGTGGTGGAGTGTCCAACATATTCCTTATTGCCACTTATTCCCTAACCAGCTCTTACCCTAAGTTTAGAACTACACATTTCAAGGCTGCTTTAAGATATTAACTCAGAGACCGACCGAGCTCAGGTAATACCTCCCATCCTCTCTAAGCGTTATCGGCGTATTGTTGTCTATACTATCATGGGTTTTGTCAGTTGTAATTTTCTACCCATTCGTTTGAACTCCAGTTGTAACGTCTGCTTCCAACTCAAACTCTCAAACACGTAGATCCCCTGAACGCAGCCCACTTTACAGCTCACACTCTCAAATACATAGATCCCCTGAACACAGCTCACTCTCCAGATCCCAATCACCTGAATTATGATCACCTGTTCACACACCTGTATGTCATTATCACACACTATTTAGTTCAGTTCTTTGCACCCCATCGTTGTGAAGTATTGTTTGTTTTGTGACACACTTCTATTTCGGAGCGCTGTGTTTTCCGTAATTTAATTCTCCCGTGTATGATCATTTTTGCCTGCCTCACTAACGATGCCTATTCCCTGCCTGTACCTTAGCCTATCGGATTTACTGTTATCAACCTATTGCCTGATCTCCCGGACAATGTGTCTCCCTGCCTGTACTGTTGCCTTTTTGGACCCCCTGTGTATGACCTTCTGTCTGCCCCTGGACCCACCTACCTGCCTCCTCCTGTGGTACTTTGCAAATAAACACCTGCTGCGCCCTGTGCTTGAAACCAGCTCTCTGTATCCCATCGTGTTCATTACACCACTCTTAGATCTACTATTGTTAGCTCAAAAGAGGAGCCCACTGTGGCATGCTCACCCAGTGCTTTAAGTTCATATGTAATTCCAAAAACATGAATATCCCCACCGTTTTCAAATCATGTAGTGAGCTTGCAGGAAAGCAACCAAAGCCCATGTAAGTCAGTTTATAACATTCCATCATTGGTTACTTTGAGAATTCCTCATATTGACGTTGGCTGCGGCCTCAGGCCCTATGGTGCTAACCTTGAAAAATGGTTCCAATTTCTTCTCCTTCCTTCCATAACTAATAGGGATATACCAAATGTGCAATCTTATAACCATACCACTATTTCAATATCAACCATCAGACATGGCCTGCAACCACCTATTGAATGTAGCCTGTTTGAGTTGGAGTTTCCATATGACTTAAAAAAATTGTAAAGGACTTGGTTAGATGCATCTGAACATTAGCAGCTTACTTCCTAAACTGGATTACATCAAGATCTGGGCTATGCAGACAAATCCATAAATCCTCGTATTGATTGAAACTTAGATCTCTGGGGACATTCTGGACTCTGATATTAATATTGAGGGCTATCGGGTAGAGGTGGTGGAGTGGACATTTTTATAAAAAATAATGATATGTCTCTTTACTGAAATCCACTTCCCTTGCCAAAGAATGTGAGCTACTATCTTTAAGCCTTTGTCTGGGGAAAAATGTATACATAACTGTTATAGGGGTCTACCGTCCTCCCTCAGCTAACCTTTGTGTACTCAAGGAGTTAACTAGTTTGTTTGTCTTAATTTACAAAATAAGAAGTTATTATCCTGGGTGACCTGAATGCAGGCTTCAGACAATCTAAAAAACATGTCTACTGATCTAAACTTAACACAGGTGACTAAGCCTACATGGCCCAGCCCGAGAGATCCATCAAAGTCAGCTCTGATTAATCATATTTTATTGAATACACAAAATAAATATGTTTCTCCATGTGTTTTCGCCCAAGCCATTAGTGACCACTGCCCAGTTGTTTGTGTTAGAGATTTGAGAATWCACAAACTGAAGCCTTTAAAAACTTCAGTGAACAGGATTTTTTACATTATCAAATCCCTGAAGGGTTCTACTTCCTCCTCTCTGCCACAATACATTAATTCAGACACACTTTACACGTCAGCTACTACAGCGACTGAAATGACTGCAACACGTAACAATCAGTTGCAGTTAGTTTCAGAGTTGGTGGCAAGAAATAAGTTAGCCCTAAATATTTCTAAAACTAAAAGCATTGTATTTGGGACAAATCATGCACTGAACCCTAAACCTCAACTAGGTCTTGTAATAAATAATATGGAAATTTAGCAAGTTGAGATGGCTAAACTGCTTTTAGTAACCATGGATTGTAAACTGTCATGGCCAAAACATATTGATACAGAGTAGCGAAGATGGGGAGAAGTATGTCCAAAATAAAGTGATGCTCTGCCTTCTTAACAACACCATCAAAAACGCAGATCCTACAGGCCCTAGTTTTGTCGCACCTTGACTACTGTTCAGTCGTGTGGTCAGGGTGCCACAAAAAAGGACTTAGGAAAATTGCAATTGGCTCAGAACAGGGCAGCACGGCAGGCCATTGGATGTACACAGAGGGCTAATATTAATAATATGCATGTCAATCTCTCCTGACTCAAAGTGGAGGATAGATTGACTTGTAGAGGTATTGACGTGTTAAATGGACCAGGCTGTCTGTTTGAACTACACGGACACCCATGCATACCCCACAAGACATGCCACAAGAGGTCTCTTCACAGTCCCCAAGTCCAAAACAGACTACGGGTGGGGCATACTCCTACATAGAGCCATTAATACATGGAACTCTATTCCACATCAAGTAACTGATGCAAGCAGTAAAATTTGATATAAAAAAAACTGATAAAAAACACCTAACACCTTATGGAACAGTGGGGACTGGGAAGCAACACAAACATAGGCACAGACATATGCATACACACGTACACATGGATTTTGTACTGTACATATGTGGTAATGGTGGAGTAGGGGCCTGAGGGCACACAGTGTGTTGCGAAATCTGTGAATGTATTGTAATGTTTCCGAATTGCATAAACTGCCTTCATTTTGCTGGATCCCCGGGAAGACAGCTAATGGGGATCGATAGTAAATACAAAATACAAATCACCATTTTATTTCAGTTGGCTATCTCTTTGAAATAACTTCTAAGCCTATTCACAATGATATTGGGCTGGATGCTGAAAGGGGAAACTTGCTGAATCATGGGAGACATTTTGGTTAAAGCTTTTCTTTTAGGCTATTTACAGAAAGAGAAGTGCTGGATGCTTGACTTCCAATAGACAACAAGAAATGCATAGGGCCTGAACAATTGGATCATGGTRTGCTTAGCGTGCAGAGTCCAACATTTTTTATTTAACATTTATCAGGACCTATGTAAATAAACTCTTGTGCTGCCACTCTAAGAGCGGGGGTAGTACTGATCTTAATAATTATGGCCTACTTCAAAGCTTCCTTGGCTAGCTAAGGTTCTTGAATCCTTGGCAATTGTACAACTGCTCTTTGATTATCTTAGTGACAGAACTCAGGCCATCGTGATTGATGGGGTAAAGTCAGACTTTCTTGAAGTACATAAAGGTGTACTACAGGGGTCAATTTTGGGACTTGTTCCCTTAACTATTTATATAAATACCATTAAAACTACAGTCATATTTTATAGCTATGCAGGAATCCCTTGCTGATTTTAAAACTTGTTCCAGGTAGAATTTGTAAATGAGAACTTGTTCTCAACTGGCCTACCTCGTTAAATAAAGGTGAAATAAAAAAATCTACAAAATATGGGCAAAACTAAATACATGTAGTTTTTAAAGTCTCGTAAGATTGTTTCAGATGAACTACATGTTCACTCAGATGGTTCCCCAATCGAGCATATTAATGCATATAAATACGTAGTCATTTGGATTTATGTAAATGTGATGTTTAAAAACATAGCTGGTTAAAAAGCAAAGATTCAAAGTTAGCTTTTTCTACAGAAACAGATCGTGCCTTTCTTTTAGCTGTAGGAAGCAGATAATTCAATCAACCTTTTTATCTGTTCTTGATTATGGTGACATTATTTATCAGAGTGCAGCTGCTACTACTCTTAAAAATGTGAATGCCAATTACCACAGTGCCCTTAGTTTTGTAACATGCGACAGCTTTGATACTCATCACTGCATCCTGTATCAAAAGGTTGGTTGGACTTTGCTAAAGACCCGTAGATCTCTACATTACTCCCTTTTTGTTTACAAGGCCCTACTTTATAAACTTCCGTCGTATCTAACTTTTCTGTTGAAGTAGAGACACCGGAGTTGTTTAACCCGTTCACAGGATTATTTAACTCTTGAAGTTCCTAGGGTCTCCCCCGAGCTAGAAAAATCTGCATTTAGTTTTAATGAACCATATTTTTTWWTTTTTTTATTTTTTATTTCACCTTTATTTAACCAGGTAGGCTAGTTGAGAACAAGTTCTCATTTGCAACTGCGACCTGGCCAAGATAAAGCATAGCAGTGTGAACAGACAACAACACAGAGTTACACATGGAGTACATTTACATTTACATTTAAGTCATTTAGCAGACGCTCTTATCCAGAGCGACTACAGAATGAGAAACATAAACAGTTCAATAACATGGTAGAAAAAAGAGAATCTATACAATGTGTGCAAAAGGCATGAGGAGTAGGCAATAAATCTAATAATACAATTTAGCAGATTAACACTGGAGTGATAAATCAAAGATGATCATGTGCAAGTAGAGATACTGGTGTGCAAAAGAGCAGAAAAGTAAATAAATAAAAGCAGTATGGGGGGTGAGGTAGGTAAATTGGGTGGGCTATATACCGATGGACTATGTACAGCTGCAGCGATCAGTTAGCTGCTCGGATAGCAGATGTTTAAAGTTGTTGAGGGAGATAAAAGTCTCCAACTTCAGAGATTTTTGCAATTCGTTCAGTCGCAGGCAGCAGAATGGAAGGAAAGGCGCCCAAATTAGTTTTGGCTTTAGGGATGATCAGTGAGATACACACTGCTGACGGGTGGGTGAGCCATCGTGACCAGTGAACTGAGATAAGGCGGCACTTACTAGCATAGCCTTGTAGATGACCTGAGCCAGTGGGTCTGACGACGAAACATATAGCGAGGGCCAGCCGACTAAGGCATACAGGTCGCAGTGGTGGGTCGTATAAGGTGCTTTAGTAACAAAACGGATCACTGTGATAAACTGCATCCAGTTTGCTGAGTAGAGTATTGGAAGCTATTTTGTAGATGAACATCGCCGAAGTCGAGGATCGGTAGGATAGTCAGTTTACTAGGTGTAGAGTGAAGATAGGTAATGTTGTGCGAATAGAAAGCCGACTCTAGATTGATTTTGGATTGGAGATGTTTGATATGAGTCTGGAAGGAGAGTTTGCAGTCTAGCCAGACACCTAGGTACTTATAGATGTCCACTATATCTAGGTCGGAACCGTCAGGGTGGTGATGCTAGTCGGGCGTGCGGGTGCAGGCAGCGAACGGTTGAAAAGCATGCATTTGGTTTTACTAGCGTTGAGCAGTTGGAGCCCAGGAAGAGTGTGTATGGCATTGAAGCCGTTGGAGGTTAGATAGCACAGGTCAAGGAAGGGCCAGAAGTATACAGAATGGGGTCGTCTGCGTAGAGGTGGATCAGGGAATCGCCCACAGCAAGAGCAACATCATGATATATACAGAGAAAGAGTCGGCCCGAGAATTGAACCCTGAGGTACCCCCATAGAGACTGCCCAGAGACCGGACAGCATGCCCTCCGATTTGACACACTGAACTCTGTCTGCAAATAGTTGGTGAACCAGGCAAGGCAGTCATATAGAAAAACCGAGGCTACTGAGTCTGCCGATAAAATATGGTGATTGACAGAGCGAAAGCCTTGGCCAGGTCGATGAAGACGTGCACAGTACTGTCTTTTATCGATGGCGGTTATGATATCGTTTAGTACCTTGAGCGTGGCTGAGGTGCACCCGTGACCGGCTCGGAAACGGTTGCACAGCGGAGAAGGTACGGTGGGATTCGAGATGGTCAGTGATCTGTTTGTGACTTGGCTTTCGAAGACCTTAGATAGGCAGGGCAGGATGGATATAGGTTGTAAGTTTGGGTCCATGGTGTCTCCCCCTTTGTAGAGTGGGATGACCGCGGCAGCTTTCCATCCTTGGGGATCTCAGATGATACGAAGGAGATTGAACAGGCTGGTAATAGGGGGTGGACAATGCGGCGGACAGTTTCAGAAAAGGGGGTCCAGATTGTCAAGTCCCAGCTGATTTGTATGGGTCCAGGTTTGCAGCATCTTTCAGAACATCTGCTATCTGGATTTGGGTAAAGGAGAAGTGGGGGGCTGGGCGAGTAGCAGCGGGGGGGGGGGGGGGGCTTTGGCCACGGTTGGTGTTCGCCAGGAAACGGCATTGCCATCCGTGAGAATGCTTGTTGAATGTTTTCGATGTATCAGCGGATTTATCCGGTGGGGACGTCTGGTTCGCCTAGCCTCAGTGCAGTGGGCGCGGAGGAGGTGCTCTGTTCTCCATGAGACTTTACAGTATCCAGACACTTTTAGCGAAGTTAGAGCTACAGGTGCAATATTTCGCTGAAAGAGCTGGCTTTGCTTTCCTGACGACTCGCCGTTTATTGGTTCCTGACTATCCCCGAACGTTGACTATCGTCGGGAGGGCTCTTCGATGCTATTTGCAGTCACCACAGGCGATGTTTGTGGCTGGTCCAGGGCAGTCGTTCTGAGTGGAACCAGGCTACTAGTCTCTGTTCTAGTTCTGCATTTTTTGAACGGAGCATGCCTTGTCAATATGGTGAGGAAGTAACTTTAAAGAATGAACCAGGCATCCTCAACTGACGGGATGAGGGTCAATATCTTCCAGGGTACCCGGGCCAGGTCGATTAGAAAGGCCTGCTCAGAAAAGTGTTTAGGGAGCGTTTGACAGTGATGAGGGGTGCGTCGTTATGACCGCGGACCCGTAGCGGATACAGGCAATGAGGCAGTGATCGCTGAGATTCTGATTGAAGACAGCAGAGGTGTATTTGGCGGCAAGTTGGCAGGATAATGTCTATTAGGTGTGCATGTTTACGGATTTAGGGTGTACCTGGTGGTTCCTTGATGATTTGTGTGACATTGAGGGCCTCTAGCCTTAGATTGTAGGACTGCCGGGGTGTTAAGCATATCCAGTTTTAGGTCACCTAACAGAACAAACTTGAAGCTAGATGGGGGGGCGATCAATTCACAGATGGTGTCCAGGGCACAGCTGGGAGCTGAGGGGGGTCGGTAGCAGGCGGCAACAGTGAGAGACTTATCTCTGGAGAGATAAATTTTTTTAATTAGAAGTTCGAACTGTTTGGGCATAGACCTGGAAAGTATGACAGAACTTTGCAGGCTATCTCTGCAGTAGATTGCAACTCCTCCCCCTTTGGCAGTTCTATCTTGACGGAAAGTGTTATAGTTGGGTATGGAAATCTCAGAATTTTTGGTGGCCTTCCTAAGCCAGGATTCAGACACGGCAAGGACATCAGGGTTGGCAGAGTGTGCTAAAGCGGTGAGTAAGACAAACTTAGGGAGGAGGATTCTGATGTTGACATGCATGAGGCCAAGGCTTTTTCGATCACAGAAGTCAACAAATGAGGGTGCCTGGGGACATGCAGTGCCTGGGTTTACCTCCACATCACCCGAGGAACAGAGGAGTAGTAGGATGAGGGTGCGGCTAAAGGCTATCAAAACTGGTCGCCTAGAGCGTTGGGGACAAGGAATAAAAGGAGCAGATTTATGGGCGTGGTAGAATAGATTCTGGGCATAATGTGCAGACAGGGGTATGGTGGGGCACGGGTACAGCGGAGGCAAGCCCAGGCACTGGGTGATGATAAGAGAGGTTGTATCTCTGGACATGCTGGTCTCAATGGGTGAGGTCACCGCATGTGTGGGAGGCGGGACAAAGGAGGTATCAGAGGTACGGAGAGTGGAACTACGGGGTCCATTGCAAACCAAAACAATGATAACTAGCCTGAACAACAGTATACAAGAAATATTGATATTTGAGAGAGACATACAYTAAGGCATAAAGTGATTGCAGGTCTTGATTGGGAGAGCTAGCTAAAACAATGGGTGAGATAACAGCAGCTAGTCAGCTAACACAGCAACAGCAGGTAAAAATGGCGACGACTAGGCAGAGAGGGTCGGATTAACTACACACAGAGCCTGAGTTAAAACACAGAGCCGACAGATAAAACACAAATAAACAGAATGGAGTACCGTGAATTAATGGACAGTCCGGCAGGCATCAGCTATGTAGCCAAGTGATCATAGTGTCCAGGGGGCAGCCGTAGATGGAGCAGGGAAGCCGCCCCTACGCTAGCACGCGGCGTTTAAAGTTAGTAGCCCGGGGGGTGGTCTGCTCAGACGGAGGGGCTCTGCTCAGACGGAGGCCGGTTGAGGGCACAGCGGATGGGGTATTCGTCTGCAGACCAGACGTGGTCGTGTCGACAGAGAATCCAAGCCGGATGGCGATGGCGAAAGAGGTATTGTAGAATTGTGTTTGCTAACTGGTGCTAGCTTCGTGGCAGTGGCCCTAGCTGCAAGCTAGCTGTGAGGATCAGAAGTAGTGGCTCAGGGATTACGGCAGGAATCCGGCGTTGTTGTGGAGAGACAGTCCGATGTTGGTAAATTGGTGAGTAATATATAGGCTAATAACAGGGCTGGTGTCTGTGCAGAAGGTAAAAGCTGCTAGCAGCGGCTAAAAATGACTAAATAGCTTGTAGCTGATTAGCTGGTTAGCTACTGGAGGTTCTTGAATGTGTTCCAAAGTTAAAAAATAATAGCGATTCCGTATCACATTGGGTGAGGTAGGTTACCGGAAGGTATAATCGAATTAAAAATCGAAAAGAGATAGATTTTTTTTTWAAATATATACAAGAAATACGAAAAATACAAACGTACACGAGAGGACGAAACAAAAATACGTCTACACTGCTACGCCATCTTGGATTCTTGGATCTTGAACAAAATTCAAAATACATTACATCTTGGACTCCCGAGTGGCACAGCGGTCTAAGGCACTGCATCTCAGTGCTAGAGGCATCACTACAGACACGCTGGTTTGATTCCAGTCTGTATCATAACCGGCCGTGATTGGGAGTCCCATAGGGTTGCGCACAATTGTTCTAGCGTCGTCTGGGTTAGGGTTTGACCGGGGTAGGCCGTCATTGTAAGTAAGAATTTTTTATTAACTGACTTGCCCAGTTAAAAGTATTTTTGGGGGATTTATTTGTGGGGGAATGTAACTGTTTTTCTGGGTGATTTGTGATGTTTTATTTTATTTGTTTAACTTCTTGCGACTACAGGGGGTGCTGTTTTCTCATTAGCATAATTGCATTACAGATTAAACGGCTTCCTAKTAAATTCTTGCTCGTACAATATGCATATTATTACTAATATTGGATAGAAAACACTCTCTAGTTTCTATAGGCGTTGGAATTCTGTCTCTGAGTGGAACAGAACTCATTCTACAGCAATTTCCCTGACATGGAGTCAGATTTCACACATTTTGGCCCCTGATCTGGAGTCAGTTTAAAGGCCACTGTGAAGTAAGACACTATGAAAGATACAGATCTTGTGAATAAAGCCACCATTTCAGATTTTTAAAATGTTTTACAGGGAAGACAAAATATGTAAATCTATTAGCTAACCACGTTAGCAAAAGACACCACTTTTCTAACTCCATCAGTTTCTTACTCCATCAGGTGCTATCACCAATTCGGCTAAACTAAGATATTGATAGCCACTAACCAAGAAAAAACCTCATCAGATGACAGTCTGATAACATATTTATGGTATAGATAGGTTTTGTTAGAAAAATGTGCATATTTCAGGTAGATATCATAGTTTACAATTGCACCCACCGTCACAAATGGACTAGAATAAATACATAGAGCAACGTGTTTACCTAATTACTAATCATCAAACATTTCGTAAAAATACACAGCATACACTAATCGAAAGACACAGATCCTGTGAATACAGACAATATTACTTCCGGCGCGAAAAGAGAT